>NW_004949173.1:443419-445596 GCF_000317375.1 Microtus ochrogaster | reverse complement strand
AACCTTGCCAGTAAGCCACAGCTACGTGGCAATACACAGATTAATAGAAATGGGTTAAATTACAATGTAAGAGTTAGCCAATAAGAAGCTAGAGCTAATGGGCCAAGCAGTGACTTAATTAATACAGTTTCTGTGTGGTTATTTTGGTTCTGGGCAGCCAGGAATGAATAAGCGGCTTTCTACAACATATGGGTGTGAGTCTGTCTGTCTGTCTGTCCATCTTATCTTATCTGCATTGCACTGATGTGCTGAGACATAGCTGTGAAGGAGGTGGCCAATGACCACCTAATGCATTAGGTAGGTGACCCATGGAACAGGAGTGAAAGAGGGAAGCACAGTCCCCGTGACAGATCCAGACCTCCCAGACAAGTGCTCTCTCTGCACCCTCATCCTGGGCTCTTTGCCTTTGCAATTTCCTGGTTGTCTATTTTATCTTTTTCAGCTGACACATTTGACGAGTCTTGGGGGGGGGGGAATACTGACTTTAGCATAACTTGCCTTTGGTCAAGCACAGTGTCCCTCAGGTATATGAGGGGCTTTGGGAGAGCTATCCTCATTCACACAACCCTCCCATGCCCCACTGTTCATCTGGAGAGAAATATGCTTATCAGTTCTGCATGTGCCAAGGAGCCCTATCAAAACCAAATTAGCCCGAACTGGCCACCATTCAGGTCAGCTAATTAAATTAACTATTGTTGCATTACTGATAAGGACAGTTTGGAAATGGAATAAAGCCTCTTGTCCCAGCAGCCATAAAGAGAAAGCCAAGAAAATGTGTTAATGGGATCACTGTGAGAGGAAACCCCTCGGACTAGCAGCGGCACCTCGGGGGCTTCGGTGGACTGTTCTATGAGCCATCTGCTCCAAGATTGTTGCTGCTGCCCTCCCTGGCTCTGGTCCTTAGGAAGACTGCTGCTTCCTGGCTTTCTGGTCCCCAGCTGTAGCCAGGGCAACTGTCTCCTCTTCCCACCATAATCCTAATCCTTCTGAAGGTGTGGAGAGAAATGGGGACTGGAACCTTCTCTAATGTGCTAAAATATAGCTTCCCCAAAATATAAAATGATTGGAAGAGGCTTAAGGAAAAGATACAAACAGAAAGGGAAAAGGGAAAAGGGCAGAGGCACGGTAGGGGGGCTGCTTCTAGAGGAAATGGCTAGATGCCCGGTGAGCATCTACTCCATTACTTAGTAATAGCCTTTCCATTACTGTGTGTGGTGTTTGTGAGGCTGCAGAGTAAGTTGTCTGCTGTCTTCTAAGTAAGCTGGACATACAGCCTTACTCTGGGTCAAGGAGTCAGTGTCCAAGGACTCTGGGCTTGAGTAGAGACATGCAATGATAGAGAATATAAGGGAATTCTTCCTCTCTGATGCAGCTACTACACCAGGGATACTCTACCTGCACTATGGCCTGTCTATCAGCAGCTCCACCCACCTCAAACCCTCACAACAACCTGTCCTAATGTCTGTGAGCTAACTGCCCAGGGTGCACTCTCTTGAGCTTAAATTAATCAGCCTTGTGCATCCCCAAGGACTTCAAGAGTTTGAAGTTCAACTCACTCCTTTGACAAGATGAAGCTACAGACTTGGAAATATAGAGTGATTTCTAAAAACCACACATATAACAATCAGCAGATCTGAAATTTCATAGCATTGCTAAGTTTATATCATGGTGTTGCCCGGGCACTTGTTATCCCTCCAAGAAAGTGAAGACAACTTTAAGAAATGCATTTGAGAATCTACAAGGAGAGCAGGCAAAACCTGAAGTCATGTCCTTCATTCTCATGGCTCCCTTTTCTACTGACTTTAGAGACCCCATTTCAGGCTTTCAAGTCATAAGAAAATATTCTACCATGCGAGAACAAGTGAGCGGTGATCGTCTTTAAAAATATTATCCATGTGTCACATCATACATGTTTAGCCTCTTTCACTATTGAGTATGAAAACTCTGTATTCCAGGTGTATTCAAAGTCCCCAATAACACAGTCCAGAGTTCTTTCTAACAAACAAAAGTGCTATATAGTCCAATGAAGGACAAAAGTGATATCAAGAACAGGTATGCTTATGTTGTAGGATAGTGTGATTCCAACAAGAAACCTGTAACATGTGCTTTGCTGTGAAAAACAACTTTGAAAGCCCCTTCTCCAAGTCTGCCTCTTCATGTACAAAGAAGTCAACTGT
>NW_004949173.1:420070-426915 GCF_000317375.1 Microtus ochrogaster | reverse complement strand
AGCAGCTTGAAGCTTCTCTGAGTCCCTAAGCAAGAACTATGCTGGCAGAGATAGTAATTGTCATCACCTCTCTAAGCCATGTTTTCTGCACGAAGCCACTTCATCCTCCCTGTCTCTTTCTTCTGTGAGAGTCAGTACTGACCAAGTCAAAACACAGGCTTCATTTGAAAAAAATAATCAAAGAATGGAAAAAGGGAAAGGTACCAGCAATTGTCGCAAAAGGCGACCGGCATCGTTGACGCTCCACATTTCACCAAATGTCATTAGGTTGGAATTGGATAGCTGAATACTGCCAATATTTGTGCCCTTCAGCAAATTCTATATTTGAATCTCATCCCATGGGTTTTTGTGAAGTAGGGAGCATTGTGCTGGGAACAGAGCTGCAGTCAGCCTCCCTGTCATTATGCTGGAATGAATGGCAAGATGCATAAGGCACAGCAATGAAAAGGCCAGCGGATACAACAAGGAGGGGGCGGGGCTCAACCAGCTTTTCATAGTCCGTCTGTTTTCTTTCAGTGTATGTATTTGCTGAATTTTATTTATTCATTGCTTAAAAATTTCAGACATTAAGCCTATTCTTAAAGGTGCTAAATATACCATAGGAAAGGAACCTTGGCATTTTTAGCTCGAGGACAAACATTCTAGAAAGGAAAAAAGGAGAGAGAGAGTGGGGGGGGGGTAGAAAGAACAGACATTTGGTATATTTAACAGCTTATCAGTGTGTTTTTATATAGCTGAAATTCAGCACATCTGTAACACGATATTGGAGGAGTGATGAAGCTTTGAGATGAGGGCCAATCTGAAGGATGTTTTTGAAAGTCAATTCAAGAGTTTATGTGTTGTTGTTGTTGTTTTGTTTTGTTTTTGTTTTTGGCAAGGTAATACTATGTAGCCTTGACTGCCCTGGAGCTCAGATATGTGGACCAGGCTGGCTTCAAACTCACACAGATCCATCTGCCTGCCTATGCCTCTCAAGTGCTGAGATTTTACAAAAAGAATTTTCCAGTTATGGAACTCAATCTTGCCTTCTTTCTCCCAGCCTCATATACAAGATGCCATGCCTGAAATCAGGGCTTTATCCCCTACATCTCTCAATCTCTATCAATATCACATGCAAGTTTTCCATAAATCCTGTGAGCTGAAACTTCTGAACAGTTTCTGTGTCCTTACTAATGGGCCGCTCCTCATGGTCAGTCACCTATTGGGTGCTGGAAACCCTTCAAAGTCTTCCTTTGTCTTCTAGATAAAATTTAAAGTCTTCATCATGGGATATACATTCCCCATCTTGGATCTGACCTTTCTGCCATATCTCTAGCCACACCTGTCACATAGTACACCTGCTTGTCAATGACTTGGGTGTTTTCAATGCTCCTTCTGCTCCCCTGCTATTCCGCTTAACTGCCTAAACTCTTTCCCTTAAGAGAAAGCCAAACAAATGTCATTTTCCCTTGTACCTAGTTAAATGTCCTCTCCCTCTCACACACTTCCATAGGAACTGGCACACAGCCCTTTTATGGCAGTGTGTACCTTTTACTATAGTTGTGCACTTACATGTCTGATTGTCATCTCTGTCATTTTAGTAGAAATCCCCATTGCTAGTGAGTTCCAAACAGATGATCTTTGATATATTTCAAAGAAGTGGAGCAGAGAATTTCAATCAATGTGTCAAGGAGGAAAACATAAACAGAAAAGAGTCCTCAAGCCTCTTTTACTTTTGAGTATTTGAATTTCCCTAATCCCAAAAATTGAATAGTTGCTCCAATTACTTGAAAGCAATCAGAGAGTAATGTTAACATGCTGTATTAGTTGCTTTTCTGTTGCTGTCATAAAAATATTCTGACAAAAAGCAACTTAGAGGAGAAAAGGGTTTATTTGGGCCTATGGTTCCAGAAGGGCAGAGTCCATTAAGGCAAGGAAGACATGGTAAGAGACATACACAGTGGCAGGAGCATGAGACAGGCTGATCACATTTTTATCCACACAGGAAGCAGAGTGAAAGAGAATAGGAAATAGGAAGAAATTAAAAGCCTGCCCTAGTGACATACTCCCCCAGCAAGGCACCACCTCCTGATGGTGCCACACACACACACACACACACACACACACACACACACACACACCCGCAAACAGCAACACCTACTGAAAACTAAGTGAGCCCATGGATACATTTCTTATTCAAAATATCACACATAGTTTTGTCATACAAAACATTTTATTGCCTTTACAACTGATTATCTCTCAATAGAGTATATAAAACATATGGACTAAATCACTGTCCTTTCTTATGCAGCATGCTTACCCAACCACATGCTGGAAGAAAGTTTTTATTACACTTCTGGCTTAATGATTTGAGAAGTCCAGAATGCCTTCAATCTCCCTCCATGAAATCTAATCAGGACATTTTCTTCTACTTGATAAACTGAAGTTAAAACATAAAATCCAGAGGAAAATGGTTCTAGGTTCAAACTCAGCTTCATCACTGCAAATACAGTACTTTGCAAAAGTCACCTAACACTCATGAATGTGATTTTTTTTCACCCAGTAGTAGCTGTTGTAGGGATTAGGTAAGACTAGATGTGTGGAAAATGCTCCAAATAGAATTTGGTACCCCAGAAGCATCAGTGACATTGCTGTTATTATTATTCTAAAAGAGGAAACCAGGAGGCATCATTTCACAGACATTATTAAATCTTTACCTGTGCAGAAACCTAAAAGGAATGATGGTTTTTGATGATCTTTGGAATAAACACTCCAACTTTCATGACTAAGTCTGCATTGTACTCTGCTCCAGATCAAATGCAGACATAGAATTTTTTCTGTCCCATTGATTCTGATGTCATCAGTATTTATAATTCAGATTTCTAAAACTTTTTTTGCTGAGACCCACAATTCTGAAACTCAGCAAACAACACTCTCAAAAAAAAAAAAAAAAAAACAAAAAAAAAAAAAAACAAAGAAGGGCAGCTCTGGAGACAGAATGATAAGGAGGAAGCAAAGCTGCCCAGACTTCCAACTTCTGGAACATAAAGATATTGGGATCTTGGCCAATACCCTTAAGTAATAAGGAGAGATGGGGAGAAAGCTCCTGACATGTCACTTTCTGCTGACCCAGACACTGCATTTGTTCTGAACACCAAAAGCTCTCAAGGTGATACGTCATGAACAGCCTCCTGTTCAGCAAGTAGCTCTCGCTCATCCCACTCACAAAACAAATGCCCAGAAGGAAAGAAATTATTCAGAGGACCAGAGTTTTTTCTTGGAAACTAAATTGATAATACATTATTAACCCCCACCCTCCGCGCCACTCACCACACCCATCCTGGCAACAAAAGTTGCCACAGACAAAGAAAAAGCCATTTTCAGAGTAATGAGTAAAAGATGAAGAGAAAGTATAAAGGAGAATCCTCTGTGAGAACGCTCCCCCAAATGCTATAATAATGGATATTTCAGAACACTGGGATCTGAGATAGTAACATAATTTATATGCCTCTTTAACTTGTTATATTTGTGCCTATTAAAACCCAGTTAAATAAAATGCATGTTTATATATATATATATATATATATATATATATATGCCTAATATAAATAATAAAAATCACATAAATTTTTATTTAAAACCAAGAGTTAAGGGAGAAGCCAGGAGCTTACTGATTCTCTCTTGAGTCACTCTGGGGTGTATGGCTCCCGATAATCTTCTCATGCCATCATAGGAATTATTTGCCCTGGGTAACAATGGGAGACCTGGGAATTTAACCTGGGTCTGTCTTCTTTTCAAAGACCACAACTTTCCAGGAGTAAAATTTTATCAAGTCATTTCTTTGAAGAATATAGGTTCCTTCTTCCAAAGTTTATCTAAGGAATATCTTTTCTTGTTTGTTAATATCTTACATATCTAAGGAAGAAGTTTCCTCAAAGTGACAATTCAAGGATCAAAATACATTGCATTTTGTGGTTAGATTTTTTTATCACCTTGTCATAAACTGCCCTTTGTATATGAAGTCATCTTTTGGTATATACAAAAGAGTGTGTCCAGGATGTGCTGAGGAAACCCAAATCCACAGATGCTGGAGTTTCTTAAATAGAATGGCATAGTAGAGTTGTATTTTTTTCTTTTTACATAGATATATAATTTCTCTGTGACATAACATGTGTGCATGTGTGTTTATATGTGTGCTAGTTGTATGTGTGTCCTAGCGTATGTATTACATTTATGTGGAGGTGCATGGTTGTTGTCCAGATCTTTCCCGATTGCTCATCCATTGTATCCTTTTGGGGCAGCCTCTCTCAGTCAAACACGGTGCTCACCAAGACAACTGTTCTCACTAGGCTGCTCGGCCCTGGAACCTCCTGACTGCCTTCCAAGGCTGGAGTTGCATATGAGCTACATTTCCACCCAGCGTTTCTATGGATTCTGAGAATCTGAACTGTCATATTCTTGTTATCAGAACCATAAACTCAACCACTGAGCAATCTTCCAGGGCAGACGTTGAATAATCTCCAGATCACTTGGAATACCTAATATAGTATAAATGCTGAGTAAATTGTTTTTACACCATATTGTTCAGAGAATAGGGCCACAAAAAGTGCTCAATATGGATGGAATGTTTTGCCAAATGCTTTTTAGCCTCAATTTGTTGAGTCCTTAGATGCAGAACTCGAAAACATTGAGGGCCATCTCTATAGCTAATGAAGAAGTGACATTTACTTACTTCATTTTGTTGCTAGTGTAGAAATAGAGTAGCAGTCAATTGGGAAACTGAAGAAGGGCAGAGAAAATGCGATATACAAAACCATGAAGGGGGGAAAATCCAGTAGCATATATAATATATATGTAACAGATGCTTGGCTAAAATCCAAAGTTTCTGCCTCTGTTTCCCCTGGTATCAAGCACAGAGACAAAGTATAGCGCCTACAGAGGAAGAAGGCACAGATGCTCTGTCAGTCAGCTGCCTTTTCACATTGTTGCTGGGTGTCCTGGGGTCCAAAACCATGGGAGAAGGGCAAGATGCAGAGATGTTCAGCTCGTTGGTGCTGCTGTACTCCTCATTGGCTGTCTGGGCAGTTCACCTCATAGCTTATCTCCGTACATAATACTGCTCTGATACACTGCTTCTTACCTGGAACCTCCCAATGGACCCACCATCCTCAGGATTCCCATTAATCTTTGCCAGACCGAAGGGCCAAAGGGGGTGACTGCAACTGTTACTTCTGTCGCTTCGCTCCACCGCTGGTCTTCAGCTCCAGTGCTGGAGAAGAACAGCCAATAGTACCCAATTTCACGGGAGTCCTGGAAGACTCCTGCCAAGATTGTTCATGTTCCATCTCTTTTCTTTCACCCTGGAGCCCACCCACAGCTCCACACACACTAAGTTCCAACTGGATAGCAAAATGCCCCTCCTTCAAATACCATCAACCTCTTCAATTCTCTTTCCCTTAAGTCTCTGTGACTTGGTTTAGGTGAGGCACCTGGGAGAATAGCTCCCCCATTCCAGTCTGAAAAACCTTCGCACTACCCCTTCTTTTTATTACATAAACTATTTTATTAATTCTGTGTGAACTTTACATATACCTATAATGCCTTTCGATCACGTTCATCCCCCACTCTTCCTTTTAGCTTCCCCAGCCCATGCTTCATTTCCTTCCCCTCCCACTTTTATCCTTCTTGTTAAATAACCCACAGAGAACAATATGTTCTGCTCATATAATTATGGGCGTGTGGGCTAACCACTAGAGTGTGGTCAGTCTACCAGGGACTAGACTCTTAAAGAAAACTACCTCTTTCTAGCTAGCCAAGCATCCACCACCTGCCATGGTGCCTCAGCTAGGAGTGGGGACTCACGAGCGCTCCCCACCACACGTTGGAAAACTGACTAGCGTGATGGTCTTCAGGGCTTCAGCAGATCACCAAGCTTCTGTGAGCTCTTGAGTGCTCTGGTCCCGTCATATACAGAAAAAGACAGCTTTTCTTTTGTCCTTCCTGACCCCTGGCTCTTACGGTTTTTCTGCCCTGTCTTCCAAGATGGTCCCTGAGCTTTGTGAGGAGAGTGGGGTACAGATGTCCCACTTGTGACTGAGCATTTCGCAGTCATAGCCTCTGCACTTTGTCAACCACTACCCTTGATATAACTCTTAAGTCACCAATGTGACACTCCAAAGCCACTGAAGATGCGTTTCTGAATATTGACGGGGTAGAGGGAGGTGGCTGGGGTTGCCTTCTTTCAGTATATTAAGTAGGAAGGTTTGGGTCCTTTAAAGTGAGGAGATACTTCTCAGTCCTTGTTCTCAGCACGGCTAATGTACCGGGACACTGAGAGAAGTCCCAATCAACACCATTTTACCTCAGAAATATAGTTTCCTGTAGCTCAATAAAATGAAGGAACATAATTTCAAAAGAAGGGAGCCAAGGCATAAAATCATAGAAATTTTAGACCTTAAAGGGATTTTAGAAACCACTGCCTTTTCATCATCCAGAGGAAAACATGTTTCAGAAAGGGTAATTGACTTTCCCAAGGCCAAGGCTCCAAGAGCCCCTCAGGAACAGTGCTGGGTCTGTCTCCAGATTCCTCACTCCCTGAATTCACAGAAACAGAGGACTTGGTTTCATGGCAATGCTTTCCTGTTATCACTGACCTTGTTTTTATTGTTGGTGCATATTAGGAGACTTCACAAACAAACGCTGTTTTGGATGCTAAAATTAAAGTGAAATACATTCATGAAGAATGCCTTCAAAGGTGGAGATGGGAGCTTTTGCATATTCGGTGGTGGAGGTGGTGGTGGTGGTGGTGGTGGTGGTGGTGCTGATTGGTGGTGGAGGTGGTAGTGATGGTGGTGAGAATGAATATC
>NW_004949173.1:410877-419970 GCF_000317375.1 Microtus ochrogaster | reverse complement strand
GGTGGTGGTGGTGGTGGTGGTGGTGGTGGTGGTGGTGGTGGTGTTTTGAGACAGGACTTCTCTGTATACCCCTGGCTGTCCTACACTCAGTCTTTAGACCAGGCTGGCCTCAGACTCAGAGATCCTCCTACCTCTGCCTCCCTAGTGTTGGGATTGAAGGCCTGTGTTACCATACCCTGCTTAAGATTCTTGAGTTAGCTTTCATGAGGAAGAGGTAAATGACATGTAAGTGGGTTGTTGCCACACACTGACCCCAAAAGAATCTTTCAGGACACATCATGTCTTGATGAGCCTACCTGGTCAATACAGTTTCTTCTCATAAACAAAACAAAACAACAACAACAAACAGAAACAATGGAACTCTGCATGCCCATAATTCTTTGTTACTTACAAAGGGCTTCCCCACACATCCTCCCGGAGCTCTGCATTGCGAAGCAGGATTATGAAAATGACCCTTAAGTATCGTGAATGCCTTTGAAATTCTCCAAGGAAGATGGGATTACATTGTGTGTAATTTGGTGTTAAGTGATAACATGTTTATCCCATGTGTGATGCTGGCAGATGGAAATTCTCAGCCAAAGAGAACATTCCAGTAACCGAAGCACTCACTTCCCAAGACAACTCAGACATTGATAAATATATATACATTATATATATATATGTATATATATACATATTTATATATTTACTGGGAAGACACTGTTGTAGAAGAGGAACCCCTCAAACTTATAGTATTACCTTCTCCAGAGGAATTTGCTAGACCAGAAAAAGGTATAAATAATGCGTGCATTATAGCATGTGGTTCCTGTGATTCTGGCAGCTGAGAGGTTCCATTATCTTCCATCTGGTACATAGTCCGGAAAGCCAGGATGTCAGAAGTGCAGAACATAGCCTAGTCTGAAGATGAGACACAGAGACAGTAGATGTCCCAGCTCACACAGGCAGACAAAGCACGCTCAGCTTCCCTCCAGCCTCTTGGCCTGTTCAGTCCTTCCTCCCAATTTGCTCTACACAGTCCACCAGTATGAATTCTAATTTCTTCATTGACAAACCTGAAATAGTGTTTAGTCAACTATCTGGATAGCCTATGATCCACTTAGGATGATACATAAAATCAGCCATCTTGCCTTTCATCTATGATAGAAACAGTCCCCGATTTCTGACGGTTCTGTATAGCCATTTTAAACGGCTGACGCTTGCCGTCTGCACCCTACTGATGCCCTAGCGCCCGTCACTCATTTGAGCAGCCGAGGAGAACACTGACCCTTTAGGGCGTGTTCTGCTGCTGATCCGGGATGTGTGTAAGGCTGTGGGTCCGAGGAAGAGAGAAGTGGGGGATATAATCACCCCAGTTTTTTGTTTTTGTTGTTTGCTGTTTGTTTTCATTCTATAACTTTTGTCCCAGCAGCTATTTTCCATTTTCCTGAAGCAGAGCTCGTTTTCCTTTCAGGCACTGAGTTTCTTTTCCTGGTTATATCACAAAGAAAGAGAGAGCTGGGAGTCCAGCCCTAACTCCAAACCAGTTAAAACCTGTTTCTGTGTTCTTGCATCAAGGCATGGGAGGGGTTTCCTACTGTAGTTATTTCCATGTTTGTGGCTGGAAATAGACCAAGCCCTTACTACAGAGGGTCACATGACACCTGCAGGCCAGTAGAAAAATGGAGGGAGGGGATCACTGGAAGGGACACCCCAAATGCAATATAAACCCAAGTGCCTTCAGAGAAAATGTCTCCCAGCTTTTGGACCCTTCTCTATTCGCAAAGTTTAACTAAGTAACTAACTAAGCCTTTGCTTTACCACAAACATTTTCTTATCATTTAATAATTTAACTGATAGAGAAAAAGATTCTATTGGCCTAGTTAGTATCTTTGGTAGGTTAGTGTATTTAAAGGGAACATTATTTACTTATCGTATTTTCATTTTATGATGGGTGTGGTAGTTTGAATGCAATTGGCCCCCATAGGTTCACAGGGAGGGGCACTATTAGGAGGCGTGGCCTTGTTGGAGCAGGTGTGTTGAAAGAAGTTGGACTAAGTGTATTTTTGCATAATGATCTGGCTACAAACCTTTGGGACCCAGGGAGTAGAATGTGGTGGTTTGAAAGAAAATAGCCCCTAAATTAGGTGGTGTGCCTTTGTTGGAGTTGGTGTGGCCTTGTTGGAAGAAGTATGTCACTATGTGGATGGACTTTGAGGTCTCCTGTGCTTAAGCTACACCTAGTCTCCTTCTGCTACCTGCAGATCAAGATGTAGAACTCTCAGCTTCTTCTCCAGCACCATGTCTGCCTGCATGCCCCACCATGCTTCTTGCCATGATGATAATGGACTAAACTTCTGAAACTGTAAGCTACCCTAATTAAATGTTTTCCTTCATAAAAGTTGTTGTGGTCATGGTATTCTTCACAGCAACAGAAACCCTAACTAAGACAATGTGTATGACTGAGTGTGACCCCATACAATTAAAAAAAAAAACCTTTATGTACCAAAAAAATCTTTAAGTTATACTCTAGAAAATTATGTTAAGAAAATAACTGAATGAGTGTGGGAAGCTGCTGTACAAGGCAAACAGTAGTACTTAATAGTTTTTAATATGAAGGAATAACCTACTTGTTTAACAAAATCAGAAAGTGACCCACAATATTATGTAACAAAATTACGAAATTCTCAGTGGTCAATAAAACTGAGACGTGGAAGACAACTGTACAATGCTGACTACATCCACTCCATTTTGCTTATTGAGGGTTTCAAGATGGCACAAATGGTAAAACCATTATATTGGTTTTCAAAGTTGCATTTCTGTAAATTTGTGCAAACTGGGATGAATATTGCTTCCTGTGCGCCCTGAGGAGACCAAATAATGTCTGCTGTCTGCATTGGCTGAAAGAAGACAGAGACGTTTTGATGATGAAGACCGCTGAAGTGATGGAGGGGAAAGGAGAAAAGATGACTTTGACGGCATGGGTTACGAGACCCAGCTAGATTTTTTTCCATCATGAGAGACTTCAGGCAGATAAACTGAAGTACTATGGTGATAAAAGACAGATCTGTGTCCACGACTTAAAACAGATTCTTGCCCTGTCACTCACTCTGGACTCAGCTCTGGATGTGTCCTGAGGGGTCTTGAAATGTTGGTGTGTCTTACACATGCTTAGAAACACACCTTTCCTCCACTCCAGCTTCATCATCACTTGCTGACTACATCCATGAGATGCCCCCTATGGAGGCATAACTGTCTGTCCTGCATTGGTGTCACTCCGAGTGGAGTTGGGGAGAGGAGGCTGGACCACGGGCTCAAACGTGGATGCAACTACCATGAAGGTCAGGAAGTATACTCTTTATCTGCTGCAGGGATTTCAACCTCCCCCTTGTTGATGTTCCAGAGTCTTTTGCAATAGAGATCAAGACTGTATGATATGCCCAGGAGCTACCAATAATGGACCCTAACGTAGGCTCAAAACATCACAGACAGAGAAGCAGTATTGTAACAGTAATCACAGCCAGAGGCAGCATAAACACTGGTGCACACAACAATGCTTATATTTTATTATTTACGGTGTGCTTAGCTTCACGGAGTGTGTGTGTGTGTGTGTGTGTGTGTGTGTGTGTGTGTGTGTACATGTGTGTGTGTTTATGACATTAATGTTAATGTGGGTGTGTATATGCTCAAGCCTGTGCAGTTCAGCAGTCAACCCTTGGGATGGCTCCTCAGGTGTCATCCTTATTTGAGATTTTTCACTAAATTTCTTCAATTAAGTAGGCTATGCTAGGTGACCAGAAAGCCCTAGGGAAATGTCTGTCTCTTCCTTCCTAGTTTTGGGGTTACAAGTAAGTGAGTATCACCATGCCTGCCTTTTCTTTTTCACATGAGTCCTGGGGTTCTGGTTATTTGTGCAGCGAGCACTTGATTGGGGAGCTATCCTTCAGCCTGGGTTTTACATTTCAAACTCATTTAATATTCACAATGACTCCTCTACTTAATTTTAAAGATGCAGACATGAAAGCACAGAGACGTTAAGCAACCCTCTCCAGATCACACAGCTAAGATGTGGGAGAGCTGGAGAAGGAATCCAGCAAGCCATAGGAGACACTGTACTTAGGGGCAGCTGTTTATTTCAACTCTGGACTTACTGTGTGACGGCAACTTCCTTTGTGGTTTCTATTTGTATATTTTCCTGAGACTTCCAATGGTAAAAGTTTCCTTAATAAAATTTCCCCAAATTGTCAGGCATGTTGACGGATGTCTGTCATCCCAGGACTCAGATGGTGGAGGCATGAAGGTCAAAAGTTCCAGGTTAACCTGGGCTGACTAGTGAAGCCTTATGATGATGATGATGATGATGATGATGATGATGATGATGATGATGACGACGATGACGATGACAATGACAAAGATGACTATGATGATAATTTTTCAAATAAATTCTTTAGCAGGTTGTTCACAAAGACTCCTTGCTGCATGGTCCAGGATGTGTGTGTTACAAAAGCTCCTTGCTGTAGAGCACCTGTATGGGCCGGGATGTGTGTGTGGTAGCATATCTCAACAAGGGCCCCATTGGCTGGCCTTGTTCACAGTTCCAAGGAAAGACTCATGACACTCTACACAACTCTGCACTCAGCGGGGGACCAGGCCATACATTATGCTATCCTGGCAGCCTATGCATTCTTTATGGTTTGCTGAGTTCAACCTTCACCTTGTCTCCCCTGGCTCACAGCAGGGGAATTGTAGCTCCACAGCCCATGGCTCACTCCCTGCAGGCACCAACCGAAAAGCAGGTCAAGGATAGGGACTCACATTGCAGGCAGCAGTCCCCTCTTCCCTGGTGGCTGCAGATGATGTCACTGGTCAGCGGTGGGTGGCTGCTCCTGTAGGTTTGACCTGGGCCCTGACTATTTGTCAAGCACTGGCTAAGGAAGGCATCCGGGTTAGTGATTCCTGCTGCTCTAGGCTGGCAGCTGAACATTGTGGAGAGCCTGCCTGTCAGTCAAGGCTTACACTCAGCCCTTAATGGCTCTTCCCTTGTCGTTCGCCTGGTGTCGCTTTTATCTTAAGTGAATTTAACAACGGTGAAAGGTGCCAGTCTGAGGTCCCCAGAGAGGAGCTTTGCTGGGAGAATAGTTGCAATGCAAGTCCCGTCCATCAAATCGTCTCCGCTGTTCCACCTGGAGAATAAGTCACCCATGGCTTCAGGGACAGCCTGGAGGCTAGGCTGAGCCAGCTAAGCTTTTCCCTCTGCTCAGCAGACATCCTTCAGGAAAGCCAGATGCAGGCAGGACTTAAAAATTAGAGACATCTTAAAACTGCTTTTTCCATAATGTCTACACCCAGCAGTGTTTCCCAACGAATTTAATCTCAGTGTTTTGGGTTAATTTATACTTGCCTCATCAAAGGAGTCATTTCAAAAAGTCATTTGGTGACCTAGAGAACTTGTAAGATTTTAAACACAGTTATGTCCTGAAGGATTTTTTTTCCTTACTGGTCAGGTTTAAAGTAATGACTAAGCCACCTATGAACGAGAGATAATTTAAGTCTTAAATCTGGTTAAGTTTGCGAAAGTGGTTCTGGGAGGCACAGATCTCACAAATCAAACAATGGCGGGTGAAAGCGGGCACCAGTTTACCTGTGTGGGTCTGAGAATAAAGGCTGCAGTGTAAAGGGAGCGAGCAGGAGAGAGAGGGAGGATGGAGGCAGCAGGAGAGCAAAGAGCAGCCGTGGGCACACTGTGAGCAGCTGCAGTCACAGTGTGTGCAGCTGCAGATTTGCCTCCTCCCTGGAGCGGACGCTCTGTGCTCTCACAGTGAGAGCGGGAATTTTGCTGTCACCGAGGAAGAGGTTTCCTGTGTCATCAGTGAGGAAAGTTCTGAGGTGAAGTAGATTGTCCAGTTCACACAGGCTGTAGCTGGTGTGTCTAGACTGAACCCCTCTGTGCCTAAATCCAAGCCAGCAAGAGTCAACTGAGGTCCGCCGTGAGCCATGGTCTTGCACACCAGTAACAGCCTGTGCCGCTGTGGTGGCTCAGTGGACAAACCTTCTGGGCCCACACCATCTGCTGTTCTGCCGTGGCAAAGCCTGAGATGGTGCTACAGGAACAGAACTCTGGCTCTCTGACTTGTGATCGTTACTGGCTTTGTGCCTGAAGAAAATGGAGACAAATACTATTTTTAAACACTGAATTCAGAGACTCTTGTGGAATCTGTCTTTCAAGATGGAATTGTTGTGTGGCGTGAAGGCTTTAAGGGAACTATGTGGTGGGTTTTGTGGAGGTCATATGTGTATTTGTGTGTAGTGTATGTCTTTGTATATGGTATATGTAGGTGTGCTGTGTGTATATATGTGTGTAGGTATATGTGTATGCAAGTGTGTGTGTGGTCTGTGTGTGTGATGTGTGTAGTAGTGTATTATGTGGTATGTGAATAGTATGTGTAATGTGTATAGTGTGGTATATATGTGTGTATAGCATATATAGTATAAGTGGTATGGTATATGTGGTATGTGTGTGTGTTGTGTGCGAGTTGTGTGTGTGTGGTGTATGTGTGTGTTCTAGGTATATGTGGCTGGTGTGTGATGTGTGTGTATACAGATATGTGTGTGTGTGGTAAATATGTGTATGGTGTATATATGTGTGGTGTGGGATGTAGATGGTGTGTATATGTGTGTGTGGCATGTATATGTGTGTGGCATGTATTGTGACGTATGTATGTGTGTAGTGTGTAACGATGTATTATAGTGTGCATAGTCTATATATGTGTATGTAGATAGTATGAATGTGTGTAATGTGTGTACGACAGCATGTGTTGAATGCTGTGTGTATATATGTGTGGAGTGTGGATGTGTGTGTCTTAGCAGTACACATCTCCCAGGACACGCTATTGCTTATCACTGTTGAAACAGTAGTAGATGTTGGAGGCTAACTTCCTTGTTCAGTTCATGAAGTGCTGAGGACCTCTGATGGTGGGAGTGTTGTACTTGCTATGAAGTCCATCACAGTTAGGAAGGCATTGTCTGCTGTTTACGTGGGCTGGGTGTGCTAGATCCAGCATTGCTGCTCTCGTACAGTTTCACAGATAACTCTAGCTATTGACAGGATTTAAGGACAGGCACAGGATCCCTAGTACTTCTTTCTTATTTATTTAAATGTCCAAGCATTTGGCCCTCAATTTCCTCAAATAAGACCTTTCTCTGAGTTACAGAGTGTACGTTCTAAAAAGACAAGACAAAGTGCTAAAGGTGCAACTAGGATGTGTGGGGTCTGTGAGGACCTAGACCTTAAGCCCCATGGCTCTAGGAGGAAGCAGTTCACAGTTCATCCTGACAAAAGAGAAGCCACAGGAAAGTGACAGAAGCCCAGACAGAAGCTTTTCTCAGCCTCACTGCTACCTCTGGGCACCAAGGTCTGGAGGAAGACTCTCCTCCACGCACTCCTGGGAGCCTTTGCGAGAGGACGGTGCCAAGGGGCAGCAGTCATTTCAGAGAATTACAGACAGATGAGTCCAGACTGCTTCTGTCTCCCAGCAGCTACTCTGGAGCTACAGGCAGCCCGTTGTCAGCAGCACAGTCAGGGTTTCCTGTCTGCTTGCGTTTCTGCACTTCATCCCCTTTGAAGAACTACAGTCTTCCAAGCCTGTTCCCACAGACACAGAGTGCCTCTTCCTTTCTACAGTCAGTGTTTCCTCTGTAATATACACAGATCCTGTGTTCTTTTAGCCTGTCCATTTGCCACATACAGTGACTCTGTACTCGCTCTGCTAGGAATGAGGATTCCCCGACTATAGAGGCTTTGGAACCAGAAAGTCGTGGCTAGTGGGACCAAGCCACTCCCGAGTAAACACAAGTTGAGGTGTTCTGTATCCAAACCTCTCATGCCTTCTCTTTTTGGAATGCTATTCTTCTCTCTCTTGACTTGACAGAGGCTGACTCTGCGCCTAGGGCCATGTCAAACTCTAGCTCATGAGCAAACCTTTCATAGAGCCCCACAACTCACGTCTCTTTCCACTGAGTCTCAGGGAGCCTAGGGTTGCCTGATGATTCAAATTCAGGAGTAAGAGTAGAGCAGGCGTGAGTTCAAAACCTTGTCGAGGTATCAAGCAACTGGGTGAAAGTTACCAACTCCTCTATGCTTCAACTTTCTAGAATCAGGAAAGGAGTCCATTAGTATACTTCCCTCTAGTGAAGTTGTAAGTTGTAAGCAAAGTTTATATATGTGTGTAATATGTTGTCCCATATGTCATATATTCGAGTTATACATTAGCATGTATTTAATAAGTGTTACTGTAATAAGTGTTGCTATTATTTGGTGTCTTCACTTAAAGTGTATTTGTTGGGTGGTTTCCATATGCCTGTTTTGGTTCCATGGAACACTGAGTGAAACAGACAAAGAAATTCACAACTATTAAGACACTTCTAAGCTAGGAGGGGGAGGGTGCATAAAAGCAAACAATGAATGGCAGATGTTGATAGCTGCTAGAACAGCAAGGCAGCAACGGGGAGCAGTGGGGGGCTTCTCTGTAGTTTTGGAGCCTGTCCTAGAACTAGCTCATATAAACCAGGCTGGCCTCGAACTCACAGAGATCTGTCTGCCTCTGCCTCCCAAGTGCTGGGATTAAAGGTGTGCACTACCACCACTCAACAAGCAGCGATGCTTTGTGTGAGAGTAAAGAATGGGTGATGGAAGCAGAGACTTGGCAAATGAGATGGTTGGACCAACCTTGCAGAGACCTTGAGAAAAAAAAAAAGAATTTCCAGGCAGAAGGGATGAGCACAAAGGACTAAGGTGCATGTACCCATCTGCTTGGAAAAGTACTATAGGGACAGGTGAGAGAAGTGTGGCAGGAAATGACATGGGAGGGAGGCAGGAGGGATAGTCCATAGAGAACCCTGTGCATGATGGGAGTAATGTAGTGTGCACCTTGTAGAAGGAAGGATGGCACCAGAAGAGCTGTGTGCAGACGGGTGGCATCAGTATGGCTGCTGGGTTGAAGACGGACACAGGTGAGCAAAAGTGGTTGGTGACAGGAAGACCCATCAGGAGTCTTGTCACAAAACTGGTGAGACGACAGCACGGTGAGCGAGACAAGCTAGACAGCACAGGAGACAGCA
>NW_004949173.1:390615-410777 GCF_000317375.1 Microtus ochrogaster | reverse complement strand
GCGAGACAAGCTAGACAGCACAGGAGACAGCACGGCATGCGAGACAAGCTAGTTTAAGAAGTGAAGGACGAGAGGAATTAGGCATGGGTTAGTTTGGAATGCAGGTTCAATAACTTAGCAACAGACAGTGCCCAGAATGACAGGGAGGCTGTCGTCCAAGGGCATCTGGAGTTGTCATTAACTGAGATGAGCAGGTCTGGGGTCATCTGGGCTGGAAGCAAAGATCAAGAGTTTAGCTCTGGAGAAAGTAAGCGGGTGTTGTGTCCTGAGCATCCACAGGAGATGCTGTACCATGTTACCATAGTGCTTCTCCCCTTCTAGTTCACATCAGAGATGTCTAGAGTAGTTTGAAGGAGTCTAGCTATTGTTGGGGTGAACCAAAGCCTCTACATGAAGTCTTAAGTACTGATATTATTATCTTATCAGAAAGTCAGATTCAGCATCCCTTGATTTCCCCCCAAAATCCTCCCCCATTCTTAGCATAGGATTTAGAACAATAAATCCCCAGTGTGTATGGAGTTCAGAAAGTATAGAACAGGACCCTAGTATTTCCTGAACCCTTTAAAATAAAATACTTGTGACTCTGAGCCCTGTTCATAAAAGATCCTGCCCATGCACACATTGGCTTTCCGAGAGCACCCAGTGCATTCCATGGTCTGGATGAATCTTGGTGAGCACCCAGGCACACCATGTGTGGTGGCAGAGACCTGCGCTCTTCCAGGATCCCCACAAACAAGAGATTAAAAGGCAGAAGATGAATGGCCTTTGCCTCAGAAACAGCTGCTGCTGCTCCAGCATCTGCATGGCCAGTTGATTTAGAGATTTGTGAAGAGAGCCTCTGAGCCCCAGGCTGCTGCCAAGTGGCTCACCAGGAGCATCCCCGTGGCAGAAATTATCGCTGCACACCAGGTGCTGCAGGACAAATGCCTTGGAGCTGGAAGATGAAATACACCTGCTGCTGGAAGAACCTGCAGAGGAGACCCAGGCACAGCCCCGAATAGGAAGGTCATCCTGCCCTGAATGTCACTACTAGTGACTCAGAGATAAGTCAGTAGCACTCATCAAAGACTGTTCCAGAGGGAAGTGCCAGAGCCCTGCTTCTGATGGAGGACCCCAGTGGTATTACTGATTCTCTGGTATTGATGTCACTATGCCTAGAGACGCAGGTGGGTACCAGTCAATCCAAACAATATAAAACTAAAACCATGTCCTCCTAACTATGAATGATAGCAGGATCCTTTCCCCCAAGCAAGGCTTTTGCAGATATTTTAAGTACTAACTCACTAGCCGTAGGTCAGCTCCCCGCCACATTCCTGCCGATAGAAAATAATGTGCTAGGGGTTGGGGAGATATCTCAAAGGGAAAAATGCTTGCTTCACAAGGACAAGGACTGAGTCTGAGCCTTAGCACTGACAAAAAAAAAAGTCGGTGTAGTGGGACACGTGCTTGTGATTACAGTGCCAGGGAAGTTGAGACAGGAGGATAGAGCTCATGGGCCGGCCAGCCAAGCGTAGTCAATGAACTCTAGGTCCCTGTGAGAGACCCTGTCTCAAAAAAACCCAAGTGGTTGTCTTTGGAAGAACATTGCACAAGGTTGACTTCTAGTCTCCAAATGTGTGTACATGAACTCCCTCACACAGGTGAATATGCACACACACACACAGACACACCAAACATGCACACATGCACACACACACACATGCACACATACATGTGTAGGCACATACACACATGAACCTATGTGTTCTTAAAATCTGGTAGGATCAAACATATTTGAGAAATTCTGGGTTAAAACGCAGAACACATCTCTTTGTGCAAGGCTGCTCAAAACTTCCGCTATGCTGAAATTTTACTGTGCACTGGAATTTTCCAAAGGGGAAGCATGCACGCAGCAGTATTTGAGCACAAGGACCTCTTTAGCAGAAGTACCTATTAAGGCAAGTGTTCCTCTAATCACACTTTGGGAAATGCTTCCTCAGGCTAACATTAGAACGGTTTGCATTCTCTGGGACCAAATGATGCTTGGGGAAGGAGCCCAGGAGGATGCTGAGGACTGGATTTTCAAAGTGCCACCGGAGGTTTAGAAAGAAGGAAGGAGGAGGGAGGACTCATCAGCCCAGAGCAGGAGGGGGAAGCTGACGCTCCTGCCTCGCCTTTGCTGACTCCGGAGCTTCTGACTGAGGGATTCCACGCTATTGGAAGAGTTTTGCCTCCAAAGTTGCAAACAGGGCATTTGCTTTGAGACTTGGCTGTATTAAAGGAAGAAAAACTAACTGAACAAATGTCCAAAGATTCCTTTCTTTGAGGGCAAGGGCAGTTAGCAGAATTTAAGTTTACCAAATGTTTCCTTGAAAATGCAATGTTGGGTACTAGAGAGATACGGCTCAGTAGTTAAAGTGATTCCATACAAGTATGAGGAACTGAGTTTGGATCCCAGAACCACATAAAGTCAGATGTGGGAGAGTGCATTTGTGATTCCAGCATAGGAGAACTGTGGAAGCTCTCCAGCCAGCCAGTCTGGCCTGTACACTGAGGAATGAGAAGAGGACTGTCTCAGAGCGAAAGGTAAGGACTGGCATCTGAGGTTTCCTCTGACCTGTACTCACGTGCTATGGCACATGTGTGCCTGCACTCACACACACACACACACACACACACACACACACAATCATGACACAGAGAGAGACACATACACACACATTCACAAACAATCATAACTGAGAGAGACATACATACATCCACACACATTCACAATCATGACAGAGAGAGACACATACACATACATATATACAGAGAGAGAGACAGACAGACAGACAGAGACAGAGCAACCCTTAAAAAATTTCGGGCTGCAAAGAGGACAGTTTTAGCCAGACCCTTCCACAACCCTTTCATGTAGTGAGTATCACAGTTGACTGGAAGTGTGGGGTTTACTCTTACATCCCGCCCTCTCCATCAATTCTCCCAGAACACCAGAAGCACATCTTCTTGCTGTTTGCACTCCTCCAGTGACAAGCATCTTAACTACCTCCTAAAGCAGTGTATCCTGTTGTTAGACAGTTCGGAGTGTAGGGATCAAGGGCAGAGACCTCACCCATTAGTAACAAGATCACAGGCTTCCAGCATACCCTGCACTTGCTGTTTTGATTATCACACTGTGCATTAGTCTCTGCCGGTAAGGAGTGCAGACTCTAAAATAGGCATCAATAAGGAAGGCAGACTGTGTGTCTAGAAAAAACACAAATAAAGCAGACATGCCCTGGTCTTCACAACTCACTACCAGGGAAAAGCGGATTCTCTGTGCGTGCCTTGTGGATTAAGGAGGAATGCTGGGTAGAGAAAAATTAGATGCTGTCTGGGAAAGGGTCTGGAAGAACTTGAGCATGCCTTAACAAACACACCGCGTCTTGTTAGTCACAGCAGCCACCGTGAGAGTCATAGCAGCACAGTGAAGGTAGGCTGGATACCGAGAGTCATCAGGTTACTAGGAAGCTGGGAGGAAAGACGAACAAACGTACATTTGGGGAGGCAGGGAAGCGAGGGACCCAGGGAAGTCTGTCTGGAAGGTCAGAGCCACTCAGAGAGCGAAGGTCCTGAAAACCACAGTCCTGTTCATAATAATGCTACCCCAGTCAGTACACACCTTCTGCTATGTTAGGTAAATCTAGGCATCACCCTCAATTTTGTCCCCCCTCCACTCCCTCCCCATCTGTTGTCAAGGCTGTAAAGCCGCTCTCTTAAACCCGAGGAGGCTCTATGATGTGAACAGCGCTCACATTTTTTTTTTAATTAAAATGAACTAAGAGGCTTTTAACAGGTAACATGATGCGAAACCTTTGCCGTGAAGGTCTCTCTGTGTCACTGGGCATCATTTACCAATTCAAGGGAAGATGCACTTCTGAACAAATGAGGTGTTAAGACTCAGTTTCTGGATCATTGGTGCTACCAGGAATGAACTAAAAGGGAGACGTGTTTTTTGCAGTAAGGACCCCTGTCTTTCTAGAGGTTTGAAGGACAGCCACCCACTCAACGTAAGTTCTTCACCCTTTAACTCCCATTCATATGGTTTTTGATGACCTGATGAAGGCACCAAGCATGACATGAAAACTGATTTCAGTCTTGGACAACAATGAAGCCATGCTGAATCCCCCTTTACAAGATAAAAGAGCTGGGTGAGGGAGGTAGCATATACATATAGGGGAATCTGGTGAGGGCATGTGCTTGGAGTGTGTGAGTGTGTTTGAATATGCTTGTCTGTATTTGTGCATGCCCACATATGTGTGTTTGAACATGACTGTGTGTTTGTCTGTATTCATGTTTGTGCATGCTTGTATATAGTTTTGTTTGCTTGTGAGTATATAAATGTTTATATTGCCTGAGTATGCATGTGAAACAGAAGCCAGGCAGCTGAACTACAGCTTGTCAACTCCCTTCACCCCCAGGATCTATACCTGGAAGCTAGGAGGCTCTCTGGTGCCCAGATCACAGAGATCATTGTGAGGACTGGGTGCCAGATTCAGAGCATACTGTTCATTCGCAGGGACCAGAGCGTTCATGGTTTGCCCACAGACCTCTGATGATTGACAGCCCTTTGTCTCCAGTGCTGATGACAGCAGCTCAGCCCAGGGTCACTTCCCTCCTGCAACAGCCCCTTTTAGTGAGCTGAGAGCGTTATCTGCTGCTCTTTGCCCGCTCCTAGACATGCCAGGTGTCTGCATTAGTCTACCCGAGAGTCTATGTGTATTTCTGGAATCCAAATTCAAATGTCAGCTTTGCTATGCAAATCGGTAATGTGTGGCCTATGGTGAATTATGAAATGCTATTTGCGGCAATTTAAGATTGTGTTTTACGTGGGCTCCGTAGGTGATGTGCTTTTTGAGCAAGCCTAATGTCTGGAGTTCTATCCCGGAAAACCACAAAGGAAGGAGAGAACTGACTATGGAACTGTCCTCTGACTTCTCTGTATGTAACATGGCACCTGCCCCTCCAAGATCATATACGTCCATAATGACAATAATTACAATTTTAATTAGTCTGCATTGTGAAACACTATCTAGGGGTGAAAGGCACTAGGTGAGTAAGTGACTAGAGTCTTCCCATAAGCTCTTGCCTTCTCGGTTCCAAGCTATTTCCTCTCTCACATTCCCCCAGTCCTTCCTCCCAAGTCTCCACAGGCTGCGTGTTACCGTTCTTGCTCCATCGTGGTGAGAGGCTCCATATATGACCACAAGATAATGAGAGCTTAAAACTTAAAAATCAGAAGCTTTAGCCCATCATTTTTATATATTCTCTTTTGTTTCTCTTCTTTGAAGAACAAAGCCTGGTCTTGCTATGTAACCCCGGGTGGTCTCAAGCCTCAAGTATCCCTCTCTTGCCTCGGCTTCCAGTGCTGTTCCAGGTGGGAGCCATCACAAATGCTTTACCCCAGATGGTCTCAAGCATCAGGTACTGGACTTACCTACAGACAGAAATTTACATTTACATTTTGAAGACAAGAAAGAGGCCTTGAATGGAGGAGTGTGCTGCTTAAGTCTTTTTTTAAATTTATTTATTTATTAAGTATTTCTGCCTCCTCCCCGCCACCGCCTCCCATTTCCCTTTCCCTCCCCCGATCAAGTCCCTCTCCCTCATCAGCTCCAAGAGCAGTCAGGGTTCCCTGACCTGTGGGAAGTCCAAGGACCGCCCACCTCCATCCAGGTTTAGTAAGGTGAGCATCCAAACTGCCTAGGCTCCCCCAAAGCCAGTACGTGCAGTAGGATCAAAAGCCCATTGCCATTGTTCTTGAGTTCTCAGTAGTCCTCATTGTCTGCTATGTTCAGCAAGTCCGGTTTTATCCCATGCTTTTTCAGATTCAGGCCAGCTGGCCTTGGTGAATTCCCGATAGAACATCCCCATGTTCTCAGTGTGTGGGTGCACCCCTAGCGGTCCTGAGTTCCTTGCTCGTGCTCCCTCTCCTTCTGCTCCTGATTTGGACCTTGAGATTTCTGTCCGGTGCTCCAATGTGGGTCTCTGTCTCTGTCTCTTTTCATCGCCTGATGAAGGTTAATATTCAGGAGGATGCCTATATGTTTGTCTTTGGATTCACCTTCTTATTTAGCTTCTCTAGGATCGCAAATTATAAGCTCACTGTCCTTTATTTATGGCTAGAAACCAAATATGAGTAAGTACATCCCATGTTCCTCTACTGGAAATAAAAAAACTGAGGGCGGAAATCAACAAAATAGAAACACAGAAAACAGTCCAAAGAATCAATGAAACAAAAAGTTGGTTCTTGGAGAAAATCAACAAGATCGACAAACCCCTATCCAAACTAATTAAACGCCAGAGAGAGAACACGCAAATAAATAAGATCAGAAATGAAAAGGGGGAACATAACCACAAACACAGAGTTAATTCAGAGAATCATTAGATCTTACTACAAAAGCCTATATGCCACAAAACTGGAAAATACAAAAGAAATGGACATTATACCAAAGCTAAACCAAGACCAGGTGAATGATCTAAATAGACCTGTTAGTAGCGAAGAATTAGAAACGGTTATCAAAAATCTCCCTTCAAAAAAAAAAAAACCCAGAACCAGAACCAGAACTAATACCTATATTCCTTAATGTATTTCACAATATAGAAACAGAAGAGCTGCTTAAGTCTTACAGCAGGTTGGAGACAGAGCCTGAAGGAACCCACCATCACCAAAATCCCAAGAATCCAGAAATGAGACCATGCCTCCCAAGGATCTAATTGAAGTCTGTATTATTCACTGGTCAATGTATTGAAATCTGATATTAATAAAATGTCAAAATAGCATACATGGTTAAAATAAAATACAAAAGTTTGTTGATTGTTTGAGGTGGAAATAAAAGAAAGCCTGCTAAATCATTTGGGCAAATTGGGAAATCATTTTAAATCAATAGATCACATCATTACACAGCATTATCCAGTGGGGAAAAAAAATCAGAAGCTTTCTATTTGGGGCCAACTAAACTTTCCTGGTTGCAGGTAGTCAGGCAGGCATATACCTAAACCTGGTGCTCTTTCTGCCTACTGTTACATGACTGTACGTTCATTTTATACGTCCAAGAGAGACAATGACTCTTGATTTGAGACCAGAGGAGCGAAAGGGAATCTGCTCTTTTCTGGGGCTACAATACTTTAGATGCATACATTTCGTGTGTGTGTGTGTGTGTGTGTGTGTGTGTGTGTGTGTGTGTGTGTGTGTGTGTGTGGTATGAAATAGAGAAAAACATTGGAATAAGACCCAGGCCCCAGGCTTTTTTCTCTATAGGAGTGCTTCTCAGCCTGTGGGTCGCGACACCTTTGGGGGCTGAACGACCCTTTTACAAGGGGTCACCTAAGACCATCCTGCATATCAGATATTTATATTATGGTTCATAGCAGTAGCAAAATTACAGTTATGAAGTAGCAATGAAAATAGTTTTATGGCTGGGGTCATTGCAACATGAGGAGCTGTGTTAAAGGGTCACAGTATTAGAAAGGTTGATTAGCACTGCTCTGTAGGAAGGCTCGGTCTCTGTGGACGTGGTGTGCATAGCTGCCTTTTGTGAGAACAGCATGAAATACTGTGTGTTCATATCCAGTGCATCACTTATATATAATAGGTGCTCAATAATGGCACGTTTTAATTATGATTTATGAGTACCCCGGAGATGTGAGGTGCTAGGTGAGGTATGACATCTATAAAAATTTATTCCACATTTGGGCCCAGAATTCAGACTCTTAATCACCATGCCAACAGCTTTCAGCCCTTGCTGACTCCAAAAACCATCCAGAGCCTTACTTTTCCCTAATTGCAAACTTTAGACATTACTTGAAAGGACCCTCATCTAATGATTTAGGACAGAACCTCGGGATCTGTATTTTGTGAAATCTGTACAAATGATCCTAATGGTCAAGCAGAGACCAGAAAGAATTACTCATAGAGCCACCTGCATCCACCTACCAAGTCAGATATTCTTAAAGACATGGTAATAACGAAGTCACTGGCAGGGCTGGAGAGGTGGCGCAACAGTTAAGAATGTTTATTGTTCTTGCAGACGAACTGGGTTCTGATCCCAGTGCCCACATGGTGGTTCCCAACTATCAGTAACTCCAGTTCTGGGAATCCAACACCTTCTCTTAGACCTTGAGGGCACCAGGCACACATGCGGACAAAACACTAACACACATAAAGTAAAATAAATATTCTAAAAGTCGCTGGTACAGTGGTCGATGACATAAAGGTTTCCAAAATAAACATATGACACATGGTCACAATCTGACATAAGAGTGGAGGACCGGTGAATGTCTTTGCAAAGATTCCAGGATTTCAGGTCTCTCTTTGGAATATCTTTCCCGCAGCTCTGCTGGGAAGCGTGGGCACTGAGGATGTCTTGGAACTTGAAGGGCAGATCTTAGAAGTATTTAGAAGTAGGATAGCACCATCCATGGCCCTTAGGGCTGAGATTTAGAAATCCACACCTATGCCCAGAATCCAACTTAAGTCAACAGCAAACAGATTTGGTAGGAAATGCTTTGGTGTCAAGAAAGGTCACATCCAGGCCAGAGGACTTGTCCTGAATTGGGAGATGCTATAATTGATGATAATGAGAACTAGGGGTTGAAAGACCAGCATTTCTCTTTTTATAATTCCTTAGCAGGAAAATGGAGGTTATTAATTAGTTGTCAAGGCTGAAGATAAGGCTCCAAGGACTGAGAGTTTAGGCAAGTGAGTAATCTCATGTTTAGATTATGGAACTGGAGAGTCTGAATGTCCCCTGGGAGTGCCCAGCTGAGAGGTAATTGCCCCAAGGGAAAGAAGACAGGTGCAGTCCCTCTATTAAGTGACAGGCCTGCTGGTGGGTGCAGCCACTTCCTTCTGAAGGCAGTTCTTGTGGGTCTGAGGGACTCAGAGCTGGAATAGTATTCATCAGGAGTGTGTTTACTGGAGGGTGGGAAGGGAAAAAGAGAAGCGAGATTGAAGGCAAGTTTGCTTACTGATTTGAGGCAGGGCAGTGGCAAAGACTGTGGATCCTTGGGAACTGGACAGTCTAAACATAGAGGAACAAATTCAAAAGTAGTGTTCCTATCGAAAACTTCAGGAGCATGTCAGTGCAATGAAAGTAAAGACTTTATGTTTGCACACCATCAGTTCCCATTAGAATGAACCTGTTGAACCCAGACATAAACAACAGAGCACCATACTAGGCTAGTCAGAGATGATGTCAGAGGCTTCATCACGGGAGAGAAAGCAAGGGGGAAAAACAACAGAGCCAGATGCCTACTCTGCACCTAGTATTGCAGTAACACCCTTGTTTCCAATTTTTTACTGAATATGGAGGAAGGATGTAGGCATGAGTAGTTTTAGAACAGTTCTAGATGATTCCTCAGGGTGGCTGACTTGGGAAACAACTGACTTCACGCCTAATACACATTTAAAGAACAATCTGGCGAGGCAAGCATAATAAAATCTAAAAGCCTTGTTTTACAGACGAAGTGACTTGGACTGTTAGAAATAGTCATTTGTCCAAGGTCCACCAAAAATTGGGCGCTCAGCTCTGGATTTAAGAGCAGTAGTGAGATCCGAAGCACTGGCCTACTCCATGGTGGGTCGGTTGGGCTCAGGATGCTATAACAAGAGATTGTAGGCTGGATGGGAGGCAGCAGGAAGGTATTTCTCACAGTATTAGAGGCTGAAAGTCCACACCAAAGTCTGACAGTCTGGCTTTCAGTTAGGGCTCTCATCCCGCCTTGGAGATTGCTGACTTCTTGCTGTGTCCTCACAGCGAGAGGGGAAACCAAACAGAGATGAGAGAGAAAAATGATGATAGGGGAGAGGGGAAAGGAGAGAGAAGAAGAGGGGGGAGAGAGAACACTAATTTGCCTTTTCAGGAGACTCGTCGGGTCAAAGTCTTGTCCTCACAACCTCGTCTAACAGTATTACCTCCTTATAGTCTGTGTCTCCAAACACAGTCCCACTGGGTGTGAGGTCTTCAGTGTAATCTTCTGAGGGGGAGAAGACTCAGGTTGTCACAGATGGAGTCTGCGTACTACTTGCTGTGCAGCAGGTAACTGGTAAGTACCCTTAACTTATAAGGCGATTCTCATATCACACAGCAGCGGATCAGCTTAGACAAGTTATCTCCACCCCGGTGAAGAAAGGATGAGACCAGCTGAAATCTCTAGTTGTATAGCAGAAATTCAGGCTTAGATGCCAGAATGCATTTCCTGAAAGAGACTGCTCAAGCATATTTAAATGATTAAAAAAAAACCCACAGATTATTTTCAGCCTCTGCTCTTGATAGAAATAAACAAGAGTTTGCAAGAGATGAAATGATTTTCGTGAATCGAATCTATTCCAGGGATGATGGGGATGACTTTAAGGAGGACACTTGGTTGTGGCAGGCGCTGTGAGAATAAGAGACGGGCACTTTGTCATCTCACTCCATGTGGACCTTGGCTCTGGCCAGGCCTTCAGCACTCACAGATTTCTCATGCCCTTTACCAAAACTGAACAATAAGTCTTAGTTCCTCGCTTTTCTTCAAGGGTCAACACCCCCTCAGCTGCCCAAATCAGTTGTGGAAATGCTGAGGGAATGCCCCCTTATGGGAGTCCAGCACCCAGGAGTAGATGAAAAGACTTGGTTTTCATTCTTAGGTAGGGCAAGAGAACCACAATCGTTAAGAAATACATTAAACATGATACCCCAACCAATAAATCCAATTTCAGATTACAGCAGAGAGCGTCTGGTGGAAGGGAAATAATGATTAATATGGAAACTGAATCCTAACAAACAGGGTATGCCTAGTGTAGAAAGAGTTTACAATAGAGAATTAACAATGAGTGTTTTTCAAGAGTAATACCTAGAATTAGTATGGATTTGCTATGAGTAATTCTTGTACTTTGAAAACAGAGACAGAAAAACAAATCCAAAAAATTCAATATATCTGTTTTGGCAAAACAGTTGACAATTATACATAATATTGAGATAACAAAGTAAGAATTTGCTCAAAATTCAGATATATGAATGTCTTTAAAAAATTTTAGTAAAATATGTGTTCACTGGGCTGATATTAATAATGGGAATGTCTCTAGTAATCATAATGATAATTGTAACTAATACTTGTTGACTGTGGTGGTTTGGAAGAAAATGGCCCCCAAAGGGAGTGGCACTATTTGGAGGTGTGGCTTTGTTGGAGTAGGTGTGGCCTTGTTGGAGGGAGTGTGTAACTGTGGAAGCAGGCTTTGAGGTCTATATATACTCAAGCCACACCCAGGGTTTCAGACCACTTCCTGTTATGTCAGAATCAAGATTTAAGAACTCTCAGCTCCTTCTCTAAAACTATGTCTGCCTGCATGCCGCATTGCTTCCTGCTATGATGACAAATGGACTAAACGTCTGAAACTGTAAAGTCAAGCCAATTAAATGGGTGGTCCTTGGACTTCCCACAGGGCAGGGAACCCTGATTGTTCTTTGGGCTGACGAGGGAGAGGGACTTGGTTGGGGGAGAGGGAGGGACATGGGAGGCGGTGGCGGGGAGGAGGCAGAAATCCTTAATAAATAAATAAATAAATAAATAAATAAATAAATAAATAAATAGTTACTATGATCACGCTGTCTCTTCACAGCTATAGAAACACGAACTAGGACATCTGCTGACAGTGTTTCCACTGCACGTGCACTTTTTAAACACCTAGTGTCCTTTGTCTAGTCCCATCTCATTAGATTGCTTTGGCCATTATTTGGTTAACACAAAGTACATATTTATGGTGAAATAAAACTGGAAGGAGCAATGCTATGTTGGGTTAATTAGGCCATAGATATTGCTGAGGGTTCAAGTGGCTTTTAAACGTTTCTCACAGTCCCAGAAATTTTTACTGAAGAAAATTTTTGGAAGATAAAGTCAATGTAGAAGAAGAGAGCTAAGGCCAGTTGTGACTTCTAGAGGAGGGAGAGTCTGTTTTCTTTAAGGGTGTGGCCCCTGGTAGGTCAATCTTTCTCCAGTGCATGTCTCTGCACTCAGGAGTAGATGTCCAGCACAAACTGGAGATGATAGAGTATTAAGGAAGAGGGAGGAATAGGGAGGTAAAGTGGATCTAGAAGGAGTTAAAGGGAATGGGTAGGTATGATCAAAACACATTCTTGTACAAAATTCTCAAAGAATTAAAAAAATACTTAAAAAAAGAAGAGAGTTGGCTGAACTTAAAAGTCTGAAGCACTGAAGACAGTTGTACCCATGGAACTTGAGTAAAAGACTAGAGGCATTATAGGAGATAAGGGTGAAAATCGCATCCTTTTTGTCAGCCCAAAGGCAGCCCTAGTCAAATGGCCATACAACAGTGATGGGTTACAATGAGTTGAGATTCTTAGGTGATGTGGGAGAAGAAAATTGGTGGGGTGTGTGCATCCCCCCATGTGAATTTTCTCCATACACAATGGGGAAAGGCAGAAGATGAATGTTTCCATAACAACTGGAAGGACAAATCCTCCTTTATACTTAAGAGAAATAGACAAGTCATCACGCTTCCTGGCTCCATCCTCAAGCAGAGGTTCTCACTGCACTCTGCTTCTTGAGACAGGCTGCCCCTCAGTGTGCAAATAGTTTGCTTCTTTCTGTAGCACTCACCCACGGGCAGGAGATGTAGCATCTGCCTTCAGTATCATTCCCCCACTGTCTAAAGAGGTCGAGCATCAAGACACTGGAGCTGCACTGAGATCTAGGACAGCACTGAGGGCAACAGCCTTGGAGCTGAGAAGCAGCGGTCAGTGATAATTCCAGGAGGCCTCAATGGATCCTCCTCCTCATGTTCTGAGGTGGGGCTGCTACTGCTTGAGCCCTTCCTGGAGGGACAAAGAGGGTCAGCAACCAGACGGGAAAGTGAGCCTGTCCTCAGACACCTGTATTTCCATATGCTTCCTCTGTAGTTTTCCAAGTTAGATGTTGATCCTCAGGGACTCACCCTTACAGTTCATCCCTAAATCTACCCCAGAGGCTCCTAGAACACATGGAGACTCTATAATAGTTCTTAGAGCTTGGTGGTTCTCTCATTTTCTTTATCTCTGGCATTTGAGGCAAATACTGAGTCCTGGAAACCTTCTCTGACATGACTACTGAATCAGGATTCCCAAAGGATGAAGAATATGACTACCTTAAAAGTTCCTGGTAAGAACACAGGGGTTTGTGAGCTATGAGACTCCAGCAGGATTTGTGGTCATACATGGATCAAGCTGGATTCTGGAGCCAGTCATCCTCACCGTGCCTCATGGTACAGAAAGTGATCTATAATTCTGAGACATTGTTTCCTGTTTTTAAGACAGGGCTCATTATAACGTCTGCTGTAAGAGCCACAAAAGTTTAACAGGTCTGAATTTGTAAAGAATTTAGAGCAATGAATGACATACAGATCTCAAATATACAACCAACTGTTGTCGATACCTGCTCAGTTTTCAGAGGATAAATGGGATCTACCGGCATGCACAGCCAGTTGACAATGTACTATGGGGGACTGGGGGTCAGACTTCTAAACTCTCCCTTCTGGGGGCAACTCTGGTTTTGTTTCTTACAGAGTCTTTGCTGGGTGGTTCAGATGCTTGGTGCTCAGTTGCTTAGATGAGCTGAATTTAAAATCAGGGAGTGGGGGAAATGGAACGCATGTCATCTGAGTCACTGGTCAGGGAGCTACCAGAGCAGGGGGCAGGGTGTGCATAAGAAGCACAACTCAAAGAACACTATGGGGGAACTCTGTTTGTCTCCATCATGTAGAAAGAAACGGACTCCCCAGAGTCACTGTGGAATGCCCAATCCCAGGTTTTCACAGGGGCAACGGGCAACTCCAGGCCCTTTTCTCATTGCAGGAAACAAGCTGCATGCAAGGAGGCTATTGCTTCTCCCTGCTGCACCTCACTGAAGCCTCAGAGGAAACAAAATGAGAATACCTCACTGAGAAAAGGTACCAAGCCACATGGCTAAACATAGATAAGAGTTATGGGTTAATTTAAGTTGTAAAAGTTAGTTAATAATAAGTTTGAGCTAATAGGCCAAGCAGTTTATAATTAATATAAGCCTCTGTGTGTTTCATTGGGACTGAACAGCTGCAAAACTGGGCGGGACAGAAACTTACATCCACAAAATTTGAGACTAGTCAGGCTTTGATAGGCAAGACCCTCTCTGATTCCTGAGGTAGAACAATGTCTTTCTTTAGATGAGACCACCAGATGGAGAGGGAGACCAATGAAAGAGGTATCTTAATAGAGGGAGACATTATGGGGTTAAGGAGAAACCTAGTGCTAGGGAAATCCCCAGGAATTCACAAGGACACCCCCCAAGACTCCTAGCACTAGTGGAGAGGGTGCCTAAACTGGCCTTTCTCTATAATCAGATTGGTGACTACTCTAATTGTCATCATAGAACCTACATCCAGTTACTGACGGAAGCAGATGCAGAGATCCACAGCCAAGCACTGGGCTGAGCTCCTAGAGTTCAGTTGAGGAAAGGGAGGAGGGGTCATATGATCAAGGGGGATCAACATCATGATGGAGAAAACCACAGACAGCTGACCAGAGCTAGTAGGAGCTCCCAAACTCTGGACTGATAGCTAGGGAACCTGCATGGCACTGAGCTAGGCCCTCTGAATGTGGCTGACAGTTCTGTGGCTTTCTGTTTGTGGGGTCCCTAGCAGTGGGACCAGGACTTATCCAAGGTACATGAAATGACTTTTTGGAGCCCATTCCCAAAGGTGGTATATCTTGCTCAGCCTTGATGTGGGGATGAGGGAGTGGGGAGCTTGGTCCAGCCTCAACCAGGCTTTGTTAAATCCCCAAGGGAGGCCGTACCTCCTCTGAGGAGTGGATAGGAGGTGGGATGGAGGCGAAGCAGAAGGGGAGGAAGGGGGGACTGGGGTTAGTATGTCAAATGAAATAAAACTCTTTAAATAAACTAAAGAAGATGACAACCTCACCTTGTCCTTCAATTTCTTTCCTCAAATGAATAGGAATATTTACACAGAGTGTCCAATGACAGCCCCAGCCACAGTGTAAAGATTTCCACAAGGTTCCTCTTTCCCCTTTTCATGAGCTCATAACCCAAAGGGATGTGAGTACTTTTCACCCAATAAGGCCTATTCTGCATAGACACCTTCTCCATACTCCACTGAACCATGGCTGGCCTCGTGGTCCACATTTCTGACTGAAACACGAAGGAAAATAAAGACTGTTGCAAGCCGGCAGGAGAGAGAGGGCCTGGGCCTGGAAACAGCTCAGCATCTTGCCCTTGTTACTAATAATCCTCCCAAAATCACCAAATGGTTTCTAGGCATTAAAGTTATCGTTTGCCATAAACCCCTTGTCTGTTTTCTGGAGAGTTTAATATATTGCAGGAAGTTTCACCCATAAAAGGTGATGGCTGTGCTCCTGTGAGTGAGCCAGGCGTCGGTAACTTATGACCTTCATAAATGTGAGTGGGTCTCACGAGCGAGTCCATCAGTCTTTGGAGTAATTCTGCTTCGTAGTAAAATATTTTACTGTGCACACTCCTGTCAGCGTTTGCCTCACTGATGTCGAGGCTTCCTCCTCGATGCCTCTTGTTTGCTGCTGTTGCTCCGTTTTCAATTATCTTGCTTCCAGGCTCCGGTCTGAGACCCCGAGAATAATCTCTGTTTTTCAGAGCTGCGGTCCAGCTCAGTCTGTGCCCTCACTGGGTTGGAACAGCAGCAGAGCCAATACAGCATTGTTGATCACCATGACGTTGGTGATTTCCCCATTCCAGAGGGCGAGGGCAGCTGCCGAGAAAGCCATCCCTTTAGCCAGGGCAAGACCTTCCATAGCAAATGCGACTGTGTCTGAGAGTGTTTCCCAGGCTACAGAATGTTCTAGATGTGTCAGCTGTCTTCATTACCTGCCGCAGCATTAGCGTAGCAGTTAGCATCCACTTCATTGCCCCAGAGATCTAAATAAAATTTACTGGAGTCACTGGTTTAAGACTGACCCAGAAAAGGATTAAATGCTTTTCAGGCATTTCAGAGCAGTGGGGGAAAATCTGCTGTCAGCAAGTTCAAATCTCATCTCCACCTCCAGATACAACTGTGGTGCTGGGTAAATTATTCACTTTCTGTATGAGGGCATACCATGTTTCTATAATATTGCATATCAATGTCACAGTAATATGCAAATTCAGTATGTTATACCCAGCAAAGTTTATAAAGCATGCATAGGTCCAAGAGGCAAGAAACAAGCACAGTCATTACTTGTCAATTAAAGATAAATTTTAAAGTGTTAAAAAAATAAACCAGAACCCCCAACCACCCACCCACCCAGAAGAAGTGTCAGAAATGTTTTAATGGTAAAGAATATTGGAGCGTTGAAGCTTAAAGGGAGTAAAGCCATGTGAGCAATGAGAATTAATAAAGGGCTCTTAGAACAAAGGCACAGCTGGGTCTAAGCAGAGCATGTGTCTACTGCTCTCTGCTGTCACTGTTATCATGGGGGACACGGGCATAGCTGGGGGCTACGAGCTGCTGTGTGGCCATGTTCATGTCAGACAGGCACGGCAAGGGTGACGTCAGGGATGGTTTGTAAGCCAAGCAAACTGCTGCCTTCGGAAACTTCCTGGAGCTCTGGGGAATTCATCTCGGCTTTTCATTCAACAAATAGGCTGAAGGTCTAGTACGCTCCAGATGCCACTGTGCTGGAGAACAAGGCAAAGATCTCCGCGCTTGAGGACTTACAGCCTAACAGAGGAAGTTTGCTGGGCTGGGGAGTTCTTCAGGGTGGGGCCTAAGGTAGGAGAGCTTCTACCCGCTCTCAGGAGCACCAGAACTGAGGCTCCATAGACTCCAGGACTCTGTAAATCCATCATTCTTTCCATCTCCTCCCATTTCTGTCTCACCATTACAGGACAAGGTGTGCCCTAAGACATTCTGGTACAGAGCATCAGTCACTAGCATGACTTTGAATTCACTTCAGACTAACTACTAAAGAATATTTTAACAAGTCTCTTGGAATGTTTTTAGTTTAAAGCAGGAAAAGAGTAATGAAAAAAAATCAAGGAAAGAAACATGCTAAGTATATAAGTAGCAGAGAATTGTTCTGAAGAAAAATTACTGTTCTGTGGAATTTTCAAGACTTTCTGAGTCTGCCTATCATCTCTTCAGAACTTAGAGTTTGCCTTGTACCTTGCTCCATAAAGTCTGGCTACCAGAAAAGCACTCATATGTTCCAGAATTTATAATTCAGTTCAACATTTACTTACACTGGTCAGCTATTGCTACGTAATGAGCACGCATTGTCAGTGTGTCTAGAAATAAGTATGTACTTTATAAAGAAGCCTTACAGCCCAGGACTATATGGGAGTTGACTGAAACAAGCTGGGCTCCAGAGGGAAGTTCTAAGGTGGTGGTTCCCTGGACTCCCCCCCCCCCCACAGCCTTCTCAATCTGTCTCCTCTCTGTATTGACATGCCTAGAAACTCTTTAAATGATCCTCAGAAACATGCTCTAAAAATTCAGATTCAATTCAGTCATGTTGTTTACTGAAGGGACAATCTTCTTATTTGTCTATTTTAGAACCTTGATGCAAGAGTGGATGACGCATCCCCAGAAAGGGATGGGGGAAGGGAAAAAGAAAGGGGGAACAGCCAAAAGGGGAAAACAAGAAGAAAAAGGAGAACAGATGGACTGGTGTCATCAGCAGCCCCAAGGAACTTACTACAATGCAATGACTCACTCAATGGGGTTTCTGGGGATCATCTTGGAAGTGTGTGTTTTAACGATACTGAAGTTGAAGGAGTGCTCTTTCTAAGTTCTTGCGTTCTGTGGATCATCAGCTAGCCAAGAATCTTCTCACGACAAGAGTAGAGATGAAGCACACACATGGTACCTTTCATGGGTTAGTAGGGAACTGGCAGCTGATAGACAGTCTTAGCAGATTCCATTGCCAAAGCAAGTCATATGACAAGGATCGGGAATCAAGAAAAATCTACAGAATTGAGACCAAGCCTTCAACCAACCAGAGATTTAACCAAATATTAATACAGTACATGGGGCTTCCTTCTCAAACTCCATCTCATTTAAGTCTCACAGCAAATTTGAGGTGGGTGTCTTCACTTACCAGTAGCAGGAAAAGAGCTGCCTGGGTATTGAGATCGGGGTCATGTTGTTACTAAGAGCTAGCTTTCTAGAATCCAAGCTTATATCTGCTCTGTTGCATCAGATGTTAATGCAATAATTGTAACCTCGACTCCTGGATCTTTTTCATAATCCCAAACCATTTCCATGCACAGTACAGTAGAGACCTTGTAGTCCTTATACATGCAAGGAGAATGTGAGAAGCCAAAAACAGTTTAGTCTATTAAGGAGCCTCACATAGACCACAGACCCTATTTTCTCGTCCATTCTCATGCTTTTTTATGTACTTAAGTTGTAAAGTCCATGGACTTTGCTTTTAAATATCAAGTGTCCTCAGAATTCCATACAGGGGATATTTCTGCAGAAAGCTTCCTTAGTCTAATATATACTGGCAATGCCTTTCCTGGCATGTTAGAAGCCAGCAGACAATGAGGTTCTCTTGTGAAGCTGAAGATGCAGATAGTGTTGGGAATGAGGGTGAAGAAGGGAACGAAGAATGAGATTCCAGAAACGAGACCTAGATGACAAGGTGTTTCTCGGAGACACGTAGCCTATAGCATTATTATTACATATTTTATCAGCCAGAGCTGAAAGAAAATTGTAGTGTCTCTGATGACTGAAAAACTCACACTGAAAATAAAAGCTAAATCAAACCCATACACATTTGAAGCTTTTTCACAGATTAAGTGCAAGATGAATGTTGTAGGATATATTGGAAGAGAAAATGGATCTAAGAGAAGATGCTTTGTGCTGAAGAGATTCTAAATTAGTGTGTGCTCACCACGTCAGGATGAAGACTTGAGTCTGCATCCCCAGGACCCACATACAAAGACAGGCACAGACACATGCACCTCTAAGCCCGGCACTGGAAAGGCAGAGTTGTAAAGTTCATGGGGTTTCTTAGCCAGTCATTCTAGCTAGATTGTTGAGTCCCAAGTTAATGAGACTTTCTCTCAAAAACTAAGGTAAAGAACAATTAAGGAAGACACCCAAGGTTAACTTTTCCCCTTCTTTTTTAAAATTGTTTTTATTGAGCTATCACTTTCCTACCGTCCTCTCCACTCCCCTTCTACCCTCCCCCATGATCCCCATGCTCCCAGTTTACTCAGGAGATCTTGTTTTTTTCTACTTCCCATGTAGATTAGATCCATGTATGTCTCTCTTAAAGTCTTCTTTGTTGTCTAGGTTCTCTGGGATTGTGAATTGTAGGCTGGTTTTTCTTTGCTTTATGTCTAAAAGCCACTTATGAGCAGGTACCTATGATATTTGTCTTTCTGAGTCTGGGTTACCTGACTCAATATGATGTTTTGTATTTCCTTCCATTTGCCCACAAATTTCAAGATGTCATTAATTTTTTTCTGCTGTGTAAAGGTACCATATCTTTATCTATTATTCAGTCAAGGGGCATTTAGGTTGTTTCCCGGTTCTGGCTATGACAAATAATGCTACTATGAGAATAGTTGAGGTATACATGTGCACACACCCTCATGTACACATGCATACACATACACATGCACACACATGCACACACACATATACACATACACCACATAAAAATGTTAAAGGAGTAAAAAGGACAAGATGTCCTAAAAACTAGCAATTCCTTTCCTTTTCTCCTTCCTTTTCCAGATCCATTTTGTCCCCTTCCCTTGACTATTTGTTAATTTAAGACACCTGAGGTGCCATAGGAGAAAAATATGCCCCTGACTCCAACTGTGTTCTATAGGGAGCCCTGGCTGAACACCTTAATTATTGTTAACAAGGTAACATTTTAATAGCTGTAGGTTGAAATTGATGAGCCCTCCAGCTCCCTGAAAGCCTTACAAAGATGCTGCACCTCATCTCCTAGGAGAAAAGCAAACTTCCACAGATACAAAAAAATATCAGTGTCCACCTGTGTCTTATCAGATCACCACGGATTAAAATTAGAAGGCAACAACAATGCTACCCACAGAAAGCCAACAAACTCATGGAAACTGAACAGTCAACTACTGAACCACACCTGGGTCAAGGAAGAAATTAAGAAAGAAATTAAAGTCTTCCTTGAATT
>NW_004949173.1:360545-390255 GCF_000317375.1 Microtus ochrogaster | reverse complement strand
ACAGAGGAAATTCAGAGAATCATTAGATCTTACTACAAAAGCCTGTATGCCACAAAACTGGAAAATATAAAAGAAATGGACATTTTTTTAAAAATAAGTACCATATGCCAAAGCTAAACCAAGACCAGGTGAGTGATCTAAATAGACCTGTTAGCCGCGAAGAATTGGAAATGGTTATCAAAAATCTCCCTTCGAAAAAAAGCCCAGGACCAGATGGTTTCAATGCAGAATTCTACCAGAACTTCCAAGAAGAACTAATACCTATACTCCTTAATGTATTTCACAATATAGCATCTTCTTCTTATGGCTACTTTTGCTTCAAAAGTGTCCAAGAATACTCAGCTGAGATTTAATCTATGAAAATACTTAAAGTGAGTATCTCACTGCCAGAAGCCTTAAAAACAGATCAAGTTATACAACTGTCATACCCATGCAGAGGGCCTAGGTTGGTCCCAGGCAGGATCCCTAAGTCAAGAGTCCATGAGCGGCCATGAGCTCAGATCAGCTGTCTCTGTGGGGTTTCCCTGTCATGACCTTGACACCCCACCCCCACCCCCACCCCCAGCTCATACAACAATCCCTCCTCCCTCTCTTCAGCAGGACTCCCAGAGCTTAGCCCAGCGCTTGGCTATGGATCTCTGTATCTGCTTCCATCAGTTACTGGATAAAGGCTCCCTGATGATAAGGCAGTTATCAATCTGATTATAGTAGCTGGCCCATTCAGGCACTCTCTCCACTATTGCTATTCCATAGTCCCTTTCTTCTATCCTTAACTCCAGAACCACGTGACTGAAGTTACCAAGTTCTACTGCTTGCTGACACTGGAACGTGGCTCCCTCATTCAATTGCATCTTTGTCAGCTTTCTGTCCTTCACTACCTAAACTTGGCTGTTTTGAAACTTGCTCTGTAGACCAGGCTGGTTGCAAACTCAGAGATCCTAGAGCCTGAGCCTTTCCAGTGCTGGGATTGAGGGTGTGCCCCATCATACCCAGTTCTAAGCTTTTCTTTAGTTTCTTTCACAAGTTGGAAACTTTGCTGGGTGGGATCTTACCCTAACGTCACCACTCCTTTTATTTCAGGTCTTAACACATTTATCTCCCTGAACGTAAGATTCAGCTCCATTCCACTTCCCGGTGCTCTTTTTTTTTTTCCTCAAAATTTGCTTTTTTTGATTTAACCTGCTCAACTTGTTCCTATGCATTATAAATCTTCATTAGAGTTAGCACTAATATCTACATGACAGAGGCTATACTAGGCTGTTTTGAGAGTTCTTCTGCCAACAGAATTAATTCAAAACAGTTCATTTTAGCTTCAGGCAGACTCTTAGGACAGTCACTTTCTTCATTGAAATGCTACAAAGATAATCTCAGGCAACTAAAATTCTTCTCCTCTGAAATCTCTTGAGTGAGTCCCAACAGTTCAAATAAGTCTTAGCACCGTCTTCCATGTTCCTACTAGTATGGCCCATTAAGCAGTTCTTAAATCATTCCATTGCTTTCATAACCCAAAGTACCAAAGTCCAAATTTCTCTAAACAAACACATGGTCAAGTCTATCAGAGCAATACTCCAGTTCCTGGTGACAACTTCTTAGTTAGGGTTACTATTGCTGTGAAGAGACATCACAATCATGGCAACTCTTATAAGAAACATAGAAAAGAGAAACTGTCCTCATGTTTCAAAGAGTTCTGATGATGAAGAATCTATATAGAGTGATTTTGACTATCTGGGCTCAGAACAAGTTTGGCCACATAGTAGGTCTTCAATCCATCATGAACTTTTGAGGATTTTGATGAATAGTGCAATTAATATAGAGAACATCTTGGGTTTCTCAAGCCCTAAACATAGTTGTATATACTCCGCTCCCTCTGGCAGCCACAATGATGTTTCAGCTTGATCATTTGCCACACTGCAGACCTCACAGCCCAACTACAAGGCTACTGAAGAGCTGTTGAGGTTACTTCTATTGAGTGATACCCAAGACACTATGGAATTTTCCCCAGCAACAGTAGAAGCTCATGAGAAAACTGATAAGGCTACTGTGGATCCACTCTGCATAGTCTGGACATGCTTTATTGCTAGTCTCCTGCCAGCATATGAGGATGCTTCAGGAAATTCCGCAGGAAAGTGACTGAGAGTCGGGTAGAAGGACCAGATGCAGAGACTCTTCTTAAAGGTGCACCTATGGGGGCTCCTTTGCCTCTCCTGAGAATTTAGTTTTCTTCTCACTCAGCACTTCTTCCAAGTCAACATACATGGCAAACATTTTAACCCCTTTGTCCTTAAAGGTCATATTTCTGTTACTCAAAAGTCACATTTTATGGCTTAAAAACATCCTACTTCCTATTTCTCTCTGGCAAATGTTGAGGTAGAATGATCCAATCAAAATACAGCAAAGAGATTGCTCAGTAAATAAGAGTGAAGATCTGAGTTTGAATCTCCAAAACTCATGTGAAAAGCTTGGTGAGGTCACACATATGTCTGTAATCCAACTGTAGCATTGGGCAAACTACTGGAGTTTGCTGGCTGCAGCCCAGCTCCAAGTTCAATGTGAGAGATCCTGTCTCAAGGGAATCAGGTGGAGAGTGACAGAGTAGAATGTCCAGTCCTCCTCTGGCCTCCTTGAATTCACAAGCCCATGCATGTACAGGAAACACACAGACATACCACCACCACCCAACATACACATACGAATTCAAAATTTGTTTTTGAGAGCTTTTACCTCCTTGTAATTTTACATCTTGGTTAGTGATCAGGGACTGAGATGTCAGGTTAATACTTGAGTGATGTTCCCACATCACAACTTGTTCTCATCATGAAAAAGGAGGTAGAGCAAACACAGATAGATTAGAAAAAGGGTACCATCGGTCTCAGAATTAGCCAGTAGACAAGAGAAAAAATGGGGAAAAGGGCGTCTTAAGTCAACATGAGAGAAAATAAAGAGTTATTAAAACATGCTTTTGGTATATATTATTTTTCACATATCCATAGAGTCAAAAACAGAACTCAATAATAAATAACATCCCCATAAATAATATTGAACCAAGGCTTTTTTGGAATCCCCAATACACTTGAGTCAAATTCACATCATATCTTGTTACATGTCACATTAAGTCTGTATAAATAACAGAGTACAAGTGCTAAAGGTATTATGTGACAACAGTTGACAGAGGTCCTAGAGTTCATTACCAGAAGTGGGAGTAAAATTGCCACTACAGACAGATCAAAAAAAGGCTCATTACCCTAAGATAAGGGTGTATAGAGGGTTAGATTGCAAAGACTCCATGACAAGGAGCCTTGAGGACAGAATATTGGATGTTTTAGGTAGATTTAGGGCTGACAGTATTTGAGAAATAATCCCTCAGATTCTCAGTTAAAGAGGCAGGCAGCTTTTATTTATTTTTATTTATTCTTCTCTCATATATCACATCCCGACGCCAGTTTCCCCTTCCTCCACTCCTCCCGGTGCCTCCCATCTCCTCTCCTCCTGGTCCACTCCTCTGTTTCCCTTGAGAAAAATGCAGGCTTCCCAGGGGGATCAACTGAACACAGCATTAACAATTTGCAATAAGACCGGCCACAAAACCTTATATTAAAGCTGGTGGATGCAATCCAATAGAATGAAAAGGGTTCCAAGAGCAGGCAAGAGAATCAGAGACGCCCTTCACTCCCCCTGTTAGGCCTCCCACAAGAACATGAAGGTACACAACCATAACATCTATGCAGAGAATCTAGCTAGGACCATCCAGGCTCTGTGATTGTTGCTTCAGTCTCTGTGAGCACCTATGAACTCTGCTTAGATGTTTCTATGGGCCCTGTTCTCATAGTGTCCTAGACCCTCTGGCTTCTACAATGACACAAGCAGTATTAAAATCTAAGATTTCTTCATATTTTGTAGAGAAGCAGATCTTATGGAAGAAAACACTGAATAAGTAAGTTGAACTTTTACCAAAGAAATATATTGTCATCCACATTCAAACCGTGGTCAAGAACAAGTCACCAAGCATGGCAGGAGCTTTAAATATGCAAATATACGAACACAATGTGAAAAGAAGTCAGTCTCAGTTAACATGGAAAACTGTAGATTTGGTTGTAAGCTGGGTTCCCCACAAAACAAGACTGGGGTAAAAGCCTGGGCAGTGATATTCATTAAGGCTTGCAGCCCAAGAGAAGTGGAATCAAGAAGAAATGGGACTGAGACAGTGAAGGATGATATAAAGCCAAATGCCTTGCCACAGACACACAGCAGTTAAGTGTTTGATCCATGATCCAATTCCATGGAGTCTGACTCCCAAGCAGAGACTTAAACTTTACATTGTATATACATGTGTGTGCATGCATTATAATATATACTATATATATATTGTTAAAAAATAAAATTGCAGTACTTCTCTTTTCAAAATCCATTTTTTTCCCTAGAATGAGTCCTGAAGCACCCATGACGTGAATTTAGCATATGCATATATGGAGGCTGGGCAGATGGCTTAGCAGGCAAGAGCATTTGGGGCTCTTTCGGATTAGACTTTGGTTCCCAGCACTCACAAGAGGTGGCGCACAACTGCCTCAAACTCCAGCTCCAAGGGATCTGATGCCCTCTTCTGGCCTCCCTGAGTACCTGCATGTACTTGCATAAAGACACATACACATAAATAAAAAAAATCTTGATTTATAAAAAAAGAATATGCATATTTGCCAAATGATACTCAGATACCACAGCCTCTGAAAATCAATTAATCTATGGCAGTTATGATTTTCTATCATAACTTAATTCTGGTAGTAACTGCAAGATTACCCATCATCCCCATGATCCCATTGAGTGGCACAATGACTCCCCTGAAAAAGGATCTTGGTGACTAGAAGGTATCTCAGGTGGGTTAGGAAACAATTTCTTCTCCTGAAACTGTGCAGATATCAGTCCATGAGTCCTCTGAGATTAATCTGATAGGGAGAATTCAAGGATTTGAACAATGTATAAAACGGTCCCAGTATGAACCTGGGCCAAATCTGAATTTCTAGTCCAGAAAACATCCCAAAGCAAATGTCTTTGCCCACTTTGAATGTATTTCCTTTTCAGGCTTTACAGATGTCCTTTCTCATAAATTCAACAGTGTGTGCACGTTCCAAGGTGAGTTGGGAATCTTCCTTTTATTGCCAGCAGTTTGCTGGCGGATCCGACACTAAAAATAATACAGTACTCACTTTCGAGAGGGTGACCCTCTTTCCCAGTCCTTCCTAAACTTCCTCCAATTCCATTTGCTCTCCTCACCTTTGTGTTTATGGTTAGTATTCCCAGAGGTCTCCGAAGACCCTTCTAGATGTTAAGACTCCTTGTTCAGATGGCTAAGGATGCATTCTTCCCTCCAAATTGCCTCATAGAGAGACAGCATCTGTCTAAGACTAAAAGAGCCTCCAGAGAACTTATTTGAGCTGTGTGCCAGCTATCCCATTTTGCATGCTTCCTGGGAAAAACACAATACACCCCATCTCTGCAGGAGGAAGCAACAGAGAGATCGGTTCCATGGAAACATCTCAAAGGAAATTTATAACGCTGTTGGGAAATTTCAGCCCTTTAAAACAAGCTGGTTTGTGAACGCAGGAAGAAAATTTTTATCACTTCGTGTCTATGTCTTCTGTCGCGCTTTTATTTTGGAAGGACTGCAGTCATAGGTCTAATGGTCTGACTCGCTCCTTATTGGCATGTGTAGGAGGGTATTTTGAAAGAACATTAGTTCTTGACCTTGAACAGAATATGTGCCTTCCAGAAGAAAGCCCTTGCACATGTGCGAGCATCCCTACGTGTGCTATATGACTTACAGAGATGGTTATCAATAAGCCTTCCTCTACTTTTTTTTTTATATCACTGGGGCCAGAGTCAAAAATGCCCCAGTAAAAATGCATCCCTCTTCCATATCTGCTGGCAGTTAGGAGTGGCTATTAGCCTAACTCTGAGCATATACACAGGATCTGGTAGGAGCAGACAATCTTTGAATATTCCGTTTTCCATCTACCGAGTTCACAGTTGAAAACCATGTAGTCCACATTCCCCAAAAAAGTTCCCAAAAAAATCTTGTAATGTTCTAAATAAGCTTACAACCTTGTATTGGGCACATTCATAGCTATCCTGTCATGCGTATGACCCACAGGCCACAGGTCAGATATATCTGGTAGGAATTTCTATGGCATTAAGAAGGAAATAGATGGAGAACTTCCTCCTCTTTGTTATTCTTCCTTCTTTGGACCTGTGGGCTGGAGCTTCACCCATCCTATTGAATAGTCCATGAGTCAGTTCAATGCACTTTTAGCTAAGGGTAGCAAAGAAGAAAGACAGAAGGAACCTTGTTTGCTAATAACCAAGAGCTGTCACATCAACCTTCGACCTACTTACCTCCAGCCTAGTTACTATTGGGTCTGAGAGTGAAGGTTCTACTTTGTGTTAGCTAAGGTTGCTTTGTTTCTCTATCCTTTGCAGCAGTATCTAACCTTAGCAGATATGTTCCTAATGAGGATGTATCTATTTCTCATGAGATGATAATGAGTCACATTCCTGATGACTGGCAGGTAGCTACTGCTGCATGTTTTAGAGATTGTCAGGTGGTGACCAACAAAAGTCAACAAGAACTCATTTATACAGGAAAGGAGACACACTAAGAAAGGCATATTTGTCTAGCCGACCCCTTCACTCTTTGGTCGACTCTCTTACACTCATCCTAAGTAGTGACTTGAGGATATATCTGGCTCATTTCACTCAGCATGATGTCCTCCACATTTATATTCGTTATCGTGAATAACATCATTTCCTTCTTTTTCTAATGCTGGCTGCTGAACCACGCTTTTCACCATTCACCTCCCTGTGGACACTGAGCATTCTTCTAAGTCCTGACATTGTGAATGTTGTTGCCATGAGTATGAAGGAGTTCAGCAATGTTTCAAGGCCTTGCTCTCGGTGTCTTCAGATGTAGACCCAGCAGAGAGACCGCACTAGCTTGAAGTTTTAATTTCCCGAGAACCCACTCTGTTTTCAAGAGTTCACAACTTTGCATTCCCGCCAGCAGCATGCAATAGTTCCCTTTTCTCCATATTTTCACTGGCATCTATCAGTTTTTCTATGTAGTAGACACACTAGCAGGTGGAAATGTGACATTGATGTGAATTCTTCTTGAGGCTTGGCGATGCTGAGCATCTTGAATGTATCTACTGGCCATTGGGTTTATTCTTTTGGAAACTATCTGTTTGGCTCCTTGCATATATTCTAAACCTTTGTTTTGTCATATATATTTGGTATTCAGCTGTGCATAATATGAATATTCATCCTATGTCAGATATATAATATAGAGTTTGCCAATAGTCCTTTCTTCTTCCGGTGTTGAACTTCTCTGTTCAATTTGTCAGCTCAATTATTTTTTTCTTCTGTTTCAGAATTTTCTCTTTTATTGTGGCTCTGTCTGCACTGATGACCCTAGCTTTGCTCACTTATTGTTTTTCTGATATGTTTGGGCTTTGTCTTAGTTAGGGTTTCTATTACTGTAAAGAGATAGATACTAGGGCCATGGTAACTCTTATGAAGGAAAACATTTAATTGAGGTGATAACTTACAGTTTCAGGATTCAGTCCATTATCCTCATGATGGGGCATGACAATGTGCAGGCAGACATGGAGCTGGGGAGGTGGTTGAGAGTCCTACATTTTGCAGGCAACAGAAATGGTCTGTGACACTGGAGTTAGCTTGAGCACAGGAGAACACAAAGCCCACCTCCATAGTGACACACTTCCTCCAACAAGGCCACATTAGTGGCTCTCTTTGGGAGCCATTTTCTTTGAAACTACCACAGGCTTTATCTCTGTTTTCTTACATCTCACTGGCCTCCCTAAACTGGTTGTTTGTCTGTCTGTCTGTGTTTATTATTTGCCTGACTCCTGGTAGGTCTCAGATTTTTTCCTTTGTTTTCATTGCGTGTGCTACTAGAGAATCATTTTGTTCCTCTGGTGGAGCCATGTTTCCCTAGGCCCTTGTGATCCTGTAGCTTCGTACTGGTGCCTGCATCTCTGAAGAAGCTGTCATCACTGTAAGGACTGTAATAGCCACTTCAGTACCCAAAGTCTTTCATTGTTTGCCACAGCCAGAGACTCTGCATATGCTGATTGCTGCCAGGGACTGCAAGTTAGCAGGCTTGCTGATGAGTCTACAGATGGACATCTCAAATGGGCCCTATTTGGGTATCCACAGAGAAGCCATATCTTATGGATGACAGGAGTTTCTCCTGGTGCTTCACTCACTGCACAACCTTTGGGAAGAAGTAATATAGGCAAAGTGAAATGGTTCTCTTCCTCTCTGGTCCCTGAGTTCTCTCTGGGAGCTGTGACACTCACACCCGTTCCAGGGCTCTCCCGATGGCGATTTCATCAAATGGTTGTTAACTCTGTGTTTTTAATTCTTGAATAATGTACCATGTGTCACACTCTAATTGTTTAAGCCATTCAGATCCACATTTAAAGGACACAAATTAATATGTGAAAGAGAATATATTAACTGCAAAAATTAATTCGGATTGAAATGAATTTATGAGCTTAATTTCATTAGCGAAAACACTAGTGTTGAGTAACGTGTGGTCTAAGAATATAAACTAGAAGGTTTAGGCACAACTGGGGAATTGGTCAGCTTGTTTTCTGTGCCACTCCCTGCCCACCACCCCCTACTATAAACTTCTTGTCAGCAGGCCAAGGTCCATCAGCCTTGCTCCAGCCCTCCATCTCCCTCTGGCTGTTGCACAATGCAGGCAGCCTCCTTGGTCCTAAATCTGCTTCCTCAACATCCTGTGTTTGGCCATCACTAACAAACTAATTCAGGTCCAAGAATTAAGAACTGATAATGACTAAAGGCCTTATTTGTCCCTGAAGACAATTTGACTTTTCTTTTGAATTTTTCCAACTGAAACTATAGAAATGAAAAACGGGGGAATGGCATGCCCTTGGCTGGCCGTTAGAGGCTGTGTTTTTGGAAAGCCAGCCACGGCTGGCATTCTTTAAATCACAAGACACAGGCAACTAATCATACATGGGCTTGTCCTGAACATTTTGTGACCTCTCTAGCTCTGTGGGTTAGGGAAACGAAAACAAATGCAGACACAAACAATTAGATTCCTTTTCCCCTAATAACAGCTATAACTTCGAAGTCACATTCTCGTTTCTGTCTTCAAAGGCCCTGATTTAATAATATGGTCATTCCATTTAACTCAAACATTCGACATCTGAAGCCCAGAAATTGAGAGGAGGACTGGTTTTTATCATATTCTCCACTGTAGTCCAAATGGCAATGGGACATATTTTGACCAGTCCTGGCTTGACGTTTCTGCGTAATCAACAAGGCATCTAAAGCGAGGCGGACTCAGCAGCACTTTGCTCTTCCTCGAAGTGGAGTACTGAATAAATGCCTTTTTCCCCATTGGAAAAAAAAAATCCTATGAGTAACCATAGCAATAATAATTCCATCTCCAAGTAAAAATTATTATTGTTATCCTCGTTGGCAGCTCTGTTTCTTTCTTGTCAGAAGAAGACAGAAGGCAGACAGCATCTTGAAGTCTATAAAAGGCTCACCTAAGCAGGATGGGGAACGGCTGTTTTCCCTCTCAGCTGAGCCCAGAACAAGGGAGCACTGGCTTACCCATAGAACGAGGGGCTCACACTAGATTCGAGGAAATGGTTCCTGGCAGTGTACCCGATGGCTTGTCATGGGAGTTTACAGGATCATCTTCTTTAGGAGCCTTTAAAAATCGCTAGCTGATCTTTTCCTAGAATGGCAGAGGCTAGCTCTGCCTTGCCTGTGTTCACTGCATGTTTAATACGCTCTGGCTGGGGCAGTTGTGTCTGTGTGACCACGGAAGCAATGAACCGTGTCTCTTGTCTTACGCACACCAGGCGTATAGTGTGGGCTGTGTGACTGCATGTGAATGAGTGCGATCGAGAGCGGGGAACATAGCTTCACAGTGATCATTTCAGCTCCTCCGTTTGGGGCCGGTTAGATGTCGGCCTTGTTGTTATTGTCCAACATTAAAACAGGATTTGAGGACTGAAGAGATGGCTCAGAAGTTAAGAGTATGTGTGGTTCTTACAGGGGACCCAAGTTTGATTCCCAGCATCCATGCTAGGCAGCTCACAATCTCCTCTAACTCTAGCTCCAGGGGATCGAATGCAGATTTCTGGCCTCTGTGGGCACATACACCCGTGTGCGCATTACCCCTTTCTAAGCACACACATAATTTAAAAAGTGAAAATAAGTAAAAGAAAAAAAACGAAGGAAGGAAGGAAGGAAGGAAGGAAGGAAGGAAGGAAGGAAGGAAGGAAGGAAGGAAAAAAGATATGGAGGAAGTGAGAGAGGGAGGGAGGAAAGGCTAGAGAAAGAAAGAGAGAGAGAGAGAGAGAGAGAGAGAGAGAGAGAGAGAGAGAGAGCAGACTCAACCAAATGCCTTTTGCCAGAAGTCTTTGTGAAATTGACGGCTCCAGCTTCTTCTTGTGGGTTCTCCAGTTTGTCTCCTCTCTAATTCTGTGCAGATCTGAACATGGATTTGGAGTTTGTTCCCTGGAGTGCAGTTGTGTGTTAGTATCAGGCATTATCCCAGCGTCTGTAGAGAAAGTGATTCCTAGGAAGAACTTTAACCCATGTTAAGTCTCCGCTCCTTTCTCCCGGCCAGGCTGATTATCTCTCTTCGGAGGAATGTGCTCTCATTTAGAAAGCAATGGTCAGAGTCCTGCTCCGTTCCTCAGCAGCACTAGTATTTTACCTCAGAGCTGACATTTATTTTCAGGCAACTCATTTGTTACAAATTCTAATTGCAGAGCAACAGCCCAAAAAAGGCAATGCAAGAGGCGAAAAGAAAAAAGGCTTAGAAACCCTTTGAGATCTCATCTAATTAAAAATGCAAATGAAGAGAGAAACCTCGAGTCATAAGTCCTGCTCAGTCTTTTCAAAGGCACCAATTACCAGTGACTCATTGGGAAAGGGACTGTCCTTAATTTTAAGACACATTTCTCAACAGCATCCCATTGACAGGAAATTAAAACCACTACCAGCTTAGAGAAATTAGCACTTCAACCTTTGTTGTCCAGACTTTGCTTGGCTCTTGTTGTTCTGTTTCTTTAGCAACCACTAATGCAGATGACTTGCCACCGACTTTTCCTGAGGTCTAAGAACATTTTGTTTCCCAAAGATAAGAAATCTCATCTCTGGTCTCATCCAGCAGCTTCCCAAGAAACCACACCGAAGGACATTCCAGAAAAGAACAAACTCGTTGAAGAAATAAAAAAGAATACTTTAGAAGGCAAGTCAGCAGGGAAGCTATTGTGGAATAAATGTCATAGACGAGAGATGAAGGTTATTGCTGGCTCTGAGTCTGGCCATGCTTTAATATGAATCTATAATAGCATATGCCAAGGGCTTCGCTGTTATGTCTTTTGGAATTAATAAGGCATACATTGTACTTTTCTTTTGTTATCAGGAGAACTAACATGTTCCACACCAGAGATTTTCAGATCCTAGAACTAGATGACAGAAATACAAGAGATTTTCCAGACCAAAATCTTCTGTCTTGAAATCACCTTACAGGGACTACGTGCCTGTAGCAGTTGAGATCCAAGCAGAAGAAAGGGGTCACGCAATAACTCCGCAAGGACAGTTTTAAAGGAATTTATAATTCAGGCACTCGGGGAAACAGAGGCAGGAAAATTGCCCATGAGATTGAGAATCAGTCAGGTCTACATAGTGAGTTTCAGACCAGCCAGTGCTACATAATTAGACTCTTGTTTCACAAGCCAAAACAAAATAATGCATAAACAAACTCATTTTTTAGTTACAGCAGGGGGCTGAACAAACAAGGGACTGGCTATTTAGAAGCAAAGAGATCTTGGAAGAATAGAAGGCTTCAGATAAAGGGGGCGAACACCACCGCTCTACAGAATGCTCAGGATAAGTCCCTCCCCTAATGCCCAAGTGGAGAGAAAAGCTGAGCACTGTGGTTCCCAGAATAATGGATTCAGCAAGGTGATGAGCAGGTGGTCTTTGCTAGGAACTTATCAACCTCCAAAATGTTGAGGGAAGCTGTCAAGGGTCAGGACCTGCAACTAAGACGTGCTGGAAAATTCCACACAGAATCAGGCTGAAGCCTTTATATCGCATAGTGTCTGGACAGAGCACTCTCCCAGACACTTGAAGCAAAGGGAGTCTGATAGACACTGGGCCTACTGCAGAAGTAGGATGTGGGAGAATCTGTTCACTGCAGGAGTGGGCTCAATGATAAGCTCTCCCGGCTGCTGGAGCCAGCCATTGCAGAAGCTGTTTATGCTATAAGCTCCCCGCACTGAGGAAGCCGCGCTTTCTTGGGAAGCAGGGTGTTAGGGTGGCTATACACCCAGCAGTAACCTTCCCCTAGGAAAGACTTTTGCACAGCAGGAGCTGAGCACTGCAGGAGCTGTGAGTGCTGAACGTACTGCCACAAAGGACACAGAGGTATCCACCCTCGAACCGTGTTCTTCTAGCATCCTCTACTGACAAAACATTGTGTTTGCTGGCCATGGAGAAACGTTTAACGGCCCCATCTTCATTGTCAAAAAAAAAAAAAAAAAGCTGGATTTAGAGTGAGAAGTGACCTATCAATATTGGTACATTGCCTGCTGTATCCTAGTCATTTTAAATATGACGTCTCTCATTCCCCCTATTATTCTGAGTTGCAGGTATCAGTGGCACACGGTATACAGGGAACGAAAGACTTTAAGGAAGTATCACAGAGCTAGGACACAGCAGAATGCAGGTTTATTCTAACTGGGGCTAACTTGTTTTCTTTCTGTATTAAGTCTACGCCAATGGGACCCCATCTTCTTGCTAAGAGTAGGGGCCTAGCAGTCCAGTCTCAGGGAGCAGGAAGGGGTAGAGAGTGAACGGTGAAGGCTGACGTGGATTCCGGTGGGCTAGAGTGTTGGTGGGGACAGGATTGGATGTCGGCAGAGTCCGAAGCAGACTGAGGCCATAAATAAACCAAAGTCCAATTAGACAAGGCAATGAAAGAGAGAAGTTCAAGGCAAAAGGATGGAGCGGGCAGGCGGGAACATACCGAAACAAACACATTGGATGCAGGCCCAGATTTCCTGGAGGTCATTATTACCACCATGGGCTCTAGGGTGGCAGTGGCCATGTCTGCACAAGAGAAGGAATGGCTAGGGCCCTGGTTCTAACTAGGTTGAAGCTGGCAAGTTAATGGCTAAACTGAGACTAGCATCAGCCTCCCGATTCGCTGTCAACACTTGGATAGTGACAAACCAAAGGGAGGGCAAAGCCAGTCCCTGCAGAGGTGGTCAGAGCACGTTGCAGCCAGGATGCAGGAATCATTTGATGTTTTCAGGCCACTTTGCATGTTCGCCTTTCTCCTTCCACGACCTGTCACATATGGCTATGTGGCAAGCATGGCAAGCCTTCTCCACAGACAGAGCTTTATGTAGTCTCTGGTGGTGTAAAGGCCTTCCAAAGGTCTTCAGCCTTGACCAAGCTTTGCCATCAACTTGAAAATTGTGAAAAGATAAAGTAAATGCTTGGGATAATGGCAGTATATTTGCCATTTCCTCAAGTGATTAAAATATAAATATAGGACCAGAGATTACTGGCTTTTTCTGACAAGTAGGATGATAATAGGAGATATTAAAAACAATTTATGTCCCCTTTGTCTTCAGTCTCCTATGTGATTCTGAATACAACTTTTAAGAGCAGTTGCCTCTTGTGTTGAATTACCATTGATGATGTCTCAGTAGAGATTTGTGTATGTGCATGTGTGTGCATGTGTGTGTGATTTTATATACATATATAAATGTGTGTTTATATACATATATCCCCATGTATGTGATTGGATGTGTGTACAGATATGTGGTGCACATGCCTGTGTGAAGGCTGGAGTTTGATGCTGGGTGTCTTCCTCAATTGCTCTCCACCTTATAAATTGAGGCAGAGTCTCTCACTGAACTCAGAGCTCACAGTTCAGGTGGTCTAGCAAGCAAGCTTGATCTCGGCTTATGTTTCTCTGCATCTCTGCCTCCAGAGCACAGGATTCCAAGAAGGACACCACTCCTGCCTAACATTTATGTGAGTTCTGGGGCCCAGAACTCCAGTCCTCCTGCTTGTCTGGCAAGTAGTTTACCCCTTGGGACACCTCTTCTGCCCCTCATAGATTTTGCATTCATAGTAAGAGGCTGAGGGACTGCAGAGGAATGCTGTGGAGACAGGCAGGTTTCTGAAGGTCTTTCACTCCAAGAACCACAAACCTGGAAGACTGGCATTCCTTGTGTAGGAAAAAGAAGCTTCCTAGGGGATCTAAGCTGGACCCACTCACTGGTCTTAAGCAAATGATGAGTGCTCTGCCAAAGGCTAAGATGTTCACCAAGAAGCCTTAATCTTCAGTGCCATATGTGACGAGGAAAGCATGAACATCCTTCTGCTTGGTGATGGGTGAGGCCCTAAAGACTCAATCTGGTCCTGATGAACATCCAAGAATCTGGATGTGTGCACCCGCTGAGGCAGGGGCTTCTGCCAACAATGTGAGTAAGGAAATCTGCGGCTTCTCACAGTGTCGGGTTTGTTCAGTTTGGGTTTAAACAAACACTATAATTTCTGTCCTGGGGTACAAACAAGTGGGTTTCACTGCTACATCCAGATGCCATTTCTGCCCTGGGAACTAGTGTATTTCATTGAAGAATTTTAATATAACCATCAATTCTCTCTATATCTTGTCACCCCATATTTACAATGCTATTCACCAAGCTATTCAAAGAATAAAACTCAATGGCCAAACTAGATAAATACTTAAAATTATTATGAAAAACTTCCAGTGTATTCACAAAATAGTATAATAAACTGTATAGTAGACTTCACCCAACTTTAATAATCACCAACTCACAGAAAGTCTTATTTTACTTATGCTCCTGCCTACTGCAACACCTCAAATAAATCCCAAATAGAGTATTTTACCCATAATAAATATGTTTCTATATAACTATGCATGTGTGTAGTAAGGAGGCTGCTCATTCGTTTCCCAGTTGCCTGGACTCCCAAAATAACCACACAGAAATTGTATTAATTAACTCACTGCTTGGCCAATTACTTAAGCATATTGGTAGCTAACTCTCACATCTAGAATTAACCCATCTCTATTATTTTATATCTTACCATGAGGCAACTGGCAAGATTTTACCATATCTGTCTCTGGCAGCAGCTCTATGACTTTTCCCTGACTCCACCTTCTTCCTTCTCCCAGCATTCAGTTTAGTTTTCCCTGCCTAGCTCTGTTCTACAATATCAAGCCAAGCCAGTTTCTTTATTAACCAATGGTATTCACAGCATACAGAGGAGAATCCCTTATCACCTCCCCTTTTCTGTTTAAATAAAAAGGAAGGTTTTAACTTTAACATAGTAAAATTACACATAACAAAACAGGTATCAAGCAATAATTACAGTTACAATATTTATATCTACTTTATCTTTTACCATAACTAAAGAAAACTATAACAATAAATTCTTCAATTCAATCAAAGTCTCCAGAAGGATGTAGTATTACCTAAGTTAGCAGGAAGTACATTGTAAGCAACTTCCAAAACTCTAGAATTGACAGAGACATCTTGCTTCCTGGACAGTCACCCACAGTTCTTTTGTATCTTTGCGGCCTACTGGCCCATAGTATCCAGAAGACTTTTCCATGAAGCAGGAAATTTCAAAAACAGGATTACCTATATTGGCAGTTTGTCAGTCACTTTCTTCTTGTCCTGCAGAATGTCTAGCAGACTCTTTCTATTCTTTCATGAAGCAGGAACCCCCAAGGACTGTCTCACCTTTAGGCAAGTTCAGCAGACATTTTTCTGTGGGTCCTGCATGTCTAGTTTATATAGCATAATATCAAGCAGTCCTTGCCCAAATGGCTAAGAAATCTCATAAGAAGCCTCTTCGATGCCAATCATTACATAGCTCTTTCACAGTCAAAAAATTCAAAGAAAACACAATAATATACATACTCTAGACTCTCTGTGAATTTTCCATCTTTACATTGCTTATTTGTTTTTACTCTATTACTTTTTCTACAAGTTTAATATTTATTTTATTATCTTTACTCCTTTAATCTATGACTGTCTGTACTCTTTTATATTACATTTACTGTCTCTTTACCCTTCTCTCTCCCAAGTCTACATACATTTATCCAACACTGTAACCCATTTAGAGGTCTTTTCCATCTGAGTTTGCCTTTATTGTGTATTCGTAATCCTTTTCTGACCAGGGCTAAGAGCTTCTTAAAAATCTAAGTGGCATCATTGCTAGGGGTAATATGGCCCTGCCTGCTTGCTCCACCCAGTCCAATGTAACAGAAATCTGTTAGTGCCTGAGACTGCCAGGTGGGAGCTATCCTCACCACCTCAACTCTAATAACCAGTTGGCCTATGCTGCCACCAAGTAACTTGCAGCACGCTGTCCACAAACCCCATTTAAATGCTTGCCCTCCTGAAAGAGACAGTTTTTTTTGCTAGAAGCATGGCCTATGACCGGAAAGCCACCATTTCAAAACCGCACAGCTGTTTTTCTGCTACTGCTGAATCAGAAAAACCTCTCTTAAAGGAGACACAACATTAAAGCCATGATTAACTCTGTTTTTTTTCTAAATTTTTTTTTCTTTCTAAAATTTCTTCCTAAACTCTCTCAGATTTTAAGTGGATTTTAGATGGCCACATTGATGCCAATTACAAACGTGTATGTGTGTGCACATGCAAACATTAGAAGAAAACTTTATCAGGAGTCAGTTCCTGCTTTCTGCCACATGAATTCCAGGAATTGAACTCAGGTTGCGCAGCTTAGTAGCAAGTATCTTTACCTACTGAGTCATGTCTCCAACTCTTATGTATGTAATTTTTAAGATAAACAAACTTAAAACATAGTATATATTTTCACAGCTAAATTATCAATGTTAATCATCTAATATCCTTTATGCCCAGTATCATAGATTAATTTTATATCAATTGCGTCTGAGTTTTACATTAAAAATAAAAATCCAACAGTTGTGTACATGTAATTAGTTGAAATTAAATTTCTTCCAGTCTGAACATTGTTTCAGGAGGCCCCTTGGTCGTTCCTTGCCACTTAGCCCTGAAATAATCACACAGAAGCTATATTAATTAAAACAGTGCTTGGCCCATTAGCTCTAGCTTCTTATTGGCTAACTCTTATATTAATTTAACCCATTTCTATTAATCTGTATATTGCCACATGGCAGTGGCTTACTAGCAAAGATTCGGCATGTCCAGTTGTGGCGGCTCTATGGCATCTCACTGACTCTGCCTTCTTCCTTCCAGCATTCAGTTCCATTTTCCCCACCGACCTAAGTTCTGCCCTATCAACAGGCCAAGGCAGTTTCTTTATTCATTAACCAAGAAAAGCACCACACAGACAGAAGGACTTCCCACACTGGCACATCCCTTGGGTTGTTTTCCCCTATGCTTTATTTATTGACAAATAAAAGGCATTGTTTGTACCCAGCCTTCTTTTCTGGTCTACTTTCAACCCTCCATAGCTTCTCTGGTTCTCTGTGTTACTCGTGATTTTGTTGCTAGCATACAATTGCAAGGGTTTTTGTTTGTTATCCTGTCGCATCAGGCAGTGTGTCAGGGCAGGGCTGGTTCCCACTCAGTGTAGTTTAGTAACCACTGATCAGCAATACCTAGGTCCATTCATCTCTAGGGGTTGGAAGATGGTGAATAGACAGGCTGCTATTGTTTACCCCTGTTATCTGGAAACCGGTGGTATAGTTCATAAAGTGAAGAGAGGACAAAATGTTCATTTTATTTCCATTTACTTCCTTTCTCTTTGTTGAATAGCTTTAGAGATGATGAGTGGTTCCCAGGAGGTCTCCAATGCTTATCCTTTATCTTTAAAACAGCTTTATGTGGAAGTAGGGATGCTGCTCAGGAGGGGGGCTCTTGCTTAGCATGCACAAGAGTTTGATACACACACACACATACACTATACACACATGTGCAGAGTTTTGAGTTATAATTGATGTATAATAAACGACACTATTTAAAGTATGCAATTCTATAAATGTTGGAATTTATGTATACCCCTGGAGCTATCATAGCAGCACTTCTCTCAAATGCTTTCTCTATGCCTTAGGGGGATCCTTACTAACACTGCCAACACCCAGCAGCTTCCCTAGGCAGCCATTCATCCACTGGCTCCCACTGCAGATTGGCTTAGAATTTTCTGGAATTTTATATCAACAATAACACTCTGTGTATTATCTCTCTCTGTCTCCACCAGCAGTCATCTGGCTTCCTTTACTCGGAGACTATTCTGTACTTTATTGCCATATTCATTTCATTACTCTTTGCCTCTGGTAACATTCCACCCTATGATCAGTGATTTTGTTTTTATCAAATTTGACAGAATTTTAGCCACTGATTATTGAGAACTTTTTATAATGCAATTCTTGTTTGATTCTTTGGAAATTTCACATTATGCACCCCAGTTCCTCTTGCCTCCCTGTTCCTCTATATTCTCCCCTTACTACTGCAGCATCTTTACCCCAGAATGAAATACCCCCCACCATTAATTAAAAATAAAACAAAGCAAGCAAACAAACAAAGAATCCAACCCACTTCTTTGTCATTCCATCTCTCCAACACCCCTTCATTTGTCCTAGCGGTGCTGGGCACTGCGGTGTGTCATGCAGTACACTTTGTCCAATCAGCCCCACCTGGAAATGTTCATTGTGGTCATTCACTGGTCTGGTTCAAGGCTTCTGGGACACCATCATCACTGGACCCTCACGGAAACTCCTCTCGGACATCCTGCGGTTGGCCTGAGTCATGGAGATCCTGCAGCTATTGTTCTGCAGGACCAGGTCTTTCATGTGCTCCGGCAGGTCATAGATGGGGTAGATATTAGGGTGTGCCAACCCAAGGCCCAGGAATGGGTGGTAGCTGAGTTTGTCAGTCTAGGCCACTGGGACCACCCCCTTAGGAGAGGTGTAGAGACTCCTCTCTCCCATTCCATAGGGGTCAACTCTTTCATGTCGACGGTGAGGGGAGAGTCCATCTCTCCTGAGTGTGGCAGACAAGTTCTCCCATAAAGTGTGGAGTCAGTTCTCCTGCTGCAGTGTCCAGTGAAACCAAGCAATAGCAGTGTTCAGTGAAGGACAGAACCAGCTCAACATGGCCCTTAGATTTCAAGAGGCCATGGACATCAACATAGACCTCAGCTGCAGCAGTCATGGACCCAGACATGGTCCTTGGCAGCAGCCCACATTCAGATGTCACCATAGCCCCAGGTGGCAGTGCAGGTCACTCAGGTCATTATGGTCCCCATGGCAACACTATCTTCAAACACCAACATGGCCACAGATGGTGGTCTATACTTTGAGCATCTGCATGGCCTTTGGTGGCAAAATGGGTCACAGACATCAACACACACCCCTGCTGTGGCAGGACTACAGAGAATTTATTTCATCTTACTTCATCTGTTAGCTTTCTTGTGGAGCAGGCTGTTGGAAATTGTCTCACAATTCTCTTCTTCCTCTTCATTCACTTTCTCTGTGTTTTGGTAGGTCTGTTCTGTGTCTTCAGGGCCAGAATTTTTTCTCTTCAGTGTCTAATCCATTATTAATTTCATCCTGTGTAATTTAAATCTCAATCATGTATTTGTAAGCCTGGAAGTTCAGGTTGGCACATATTGACCTCTCCTCTTAACATTTTTACTTTACAACAATTGACTGCAGTAATAACTGCCTTTTGAAGTTTCTTATCTAATAATTCCTCATCAGAGTTTTTCTTTTCTTTTCTTTTTCCGAGACAGTTTCTATGTGGTTTTGGAGCCTATCCTGGAACTAGCTTTTGTAGACCAGGTTGGTCTAGAACTCACAGAGATCCGCCTGCCTCTGCCTCCCGAGTGCTGGGATTAAAGGCGTGCGCCACCAGCACCTAGCTCAGAGTTTTTCTTAATAAATTGGCTGTTTTCCTCATTGTAGGTAGTATTTTCTTGCCTCCCAGTGTGCTTAATAATTTTTATTGTGTGAAAGACATATTTTTTTTTTGTCTTGCTGGGTGCTGAATACTTTTAAACCCCTATTGCTGTTCTTCGACACTGGTGTCTGATGCTGTGTATGTTCGATGAAGTCATTCAGGTTCTCTCTGGTTCTAGCATTTCAGTCATTTCTCTTCACCTCTAGTTTAAGTCCATACGACAGCCTAAGCCTTTTGTGTGCAGCTAGTTTCCCCCCACTATTTCTTTCTCCAGCCTGAGATAGCTTCCTCACCTACATATATAGGGTAGCGCTTAGACACTACCTGAGGGAACCCTTTGACTCCTATGTTTGAACACGCAGAAGGCATGTGTGTGCTGGAGGAGAAGGCATAAACTACCAAGAGTTCCATTTGGGAGACACAAAGTTTAGATGTGTGAGAGCTTGAATGGTAGAGATGTTGGAATGGAGTTGGAAGGGACTTGTGAATTACTTTCACATCACTGTGACTGGCAGGAACAACTTAATGTGGGGATGCTCATAGCTTTAGAGGGCCCAGGCCACCAATAGCAGAGCAGAGATAGCAGAGCAGAGATGTTCATAGAGCAGAGGGTGTTATCTGTTCTGATTACATTCTGTTACTGTAACAAATACCGTGACCCAAACAATTTAGAGGAGGAAAGGGCTTGTTTCTGTTGTTGAGCAGGCTCCCTGAAGAAACTCAAGTAGGAACTGGAAACAAAAACCTTTAAAAAAAAAACAATGCTTGCTGGCTCCCACAGGCTCATACTGAGGCAGCTTTCTTATATATTCCAAGACCGAATGCTCAGGGAATGGTGATGCTCAAAGAGGGCTAGGTACTACTATGTCAACTCAGTCAACACATCCTCCATAGACATGTCTTTAGACCCAGCTGCTCTTGCAGACCTTTCATTGAGACTCTCTTCTCAGATAACTCTAGGCTGTGTTGAATTGGCAATTAAAGCAAACAAGAAGAGTGGGCCAAGATGCTAAGAAGGAAATGCAACCACTCTTCTGATGTTTTTCTCTTCCCATTTCTACTCGGTTTAAGCCTGTGGAATAGTGTGTTCACAGGCAGGATGGGTATACACACATACACACACACACACACACACACACACACACAGACACACACAATCCTTCTGGAAATGTTCTCATAGACACACCCATTGACATCCCTCAGTCGCCTAGGTGCTTGTAAATCCAGTCATTTGAAGATTAACTGTAACAAGGTGGTGATAGGAGAGAGACTAGAAACAATAACCAGGAAGGTGCAGGAGAATCAACAGAGAGGAAAGAGTCAGGAGATCTATCAATGGTCAGGTGGGATTTGGGAAGCAGGATTTCACTGGTGATCTTTAGAATGCCTGTTCAAGCAGAGCATTGACAACCAAGGCCACGTTATGATGGCTTAAATAATGAGGAATTTAATAAAAAGAAGCTTCAAACTTCTTCCAAGAAGTCTGAGTTCAAATGAAATAAGAAAAAAAAAAACTCATATAGAAAGGAGACACCACAGAATCAAGAGGGAGTCAAGAGTCCAGTGAGGACCATGATTTTATACAGCTTTCTAATCTGTCATTGGGACTGTCTTCTACCTGAAAAATAAAGCCCTTCTGGCATAGGCTTTTCCACCCTAGCTAGAACTTTCAGTAAGTAAATATTCCTTAAGTTTTCTGTTATAGTGTGTTCATCGGGCAGCCTCTTCTCCCTTTCCATCTTGACTACCAGCATGACAAAGTTACAGAGGAATGATAAAGCCAAGGCTAAGGGCTTGGCTCGGGAGTCAGATTTTAGCTTAGCTCCATCATCTACAAATCAAGGATGCAAAGAACATCTACCCATGGGATAGTTCAAGGCTTAAATGAGTTCTCCCAGGTAGAGAGCACGTAGAACAGAATCGTAGCTTCTTTTCTTGGGGCTGTGAATCTTTTCAAAGCAGCAGCTCTTTGTTTCGGTGGTTTTTAGATTATTCTTTTTTTCATTTCTAATTCGTTAATTTTGGCTCTGATTTTCATTATCTATCTCCTCTTATCTACCTTTTTGGGTGTTTGTTGATTTTATTCCTTCAAGCATATCATTAAGTTATGATAATTTGAGAGCTCTCAATTTTTTCTTTTAATGTAGGCACATTGTATCATCTGACAACTGATTTTATTGCATCCCATAGATTTTGGTATGCTGTGTTTCCATTTCCATTCAATTCTAGGAATTAAAAATGTCTTCCTTGAGTTCTCTCTTCATCCAGTTTTGGCCCAGAATTGTGCTGTTTAGCTTCATGGGAATTTGTGAATTCCTCTCTCTTTTTTGTTGTTGCTATCCATGGTAGTCAGGTAGAATACAGGATGTGATTTCAGTTTTCTTGTGTTCAGTAGTTTGAAAGAAAATGGCCCTGAAGGGAGTGGCACCATTAAAAGGTTTGGTTTTGTTGGAGTGGGTGTGGCCTTGTATGAGGAAGTGTCACTGTGCAGATTGGCTTTGAGGTCTCATATATGCTCAAGCCACACCCAGTGTATCGGTTCACTTCCCGTTGCCTTTGGATCAAGATGTAGGACTCTCAGCTCCAGCGCCACATCTACCTGCACCCTGCCATGCTCCCAGCAATGACAATAATGGACTAAACCTCCAAGCTGTAAGCAAGTCACCCCAATTAGATGTTCTCCTTTATAAGAGTTGCAGTGGTAATGGTGTCTCTCCATAGGAATAGGCACCCTACCACAGACACTATATTTGTTGAGACTTGCCTTGTGCCCTCATATGTGCCCCCACTGTAACATAGCCTGACAAGTGTAATTTAAGGAAGGCCCTGTTGAGTTTATTTTCACTGAAGTTCTTGTTACAGTCCATGATGGTGGGGCAGTCAAAACAGCAGGAGGGTGAAGCTGCTGGTAACATTGTGTCCATAATCAAAAGGAGCGAACAGTGAATGCATGCCTGTTCTCAATTCACCATCTTCATTTTATACAGTCCAGGATCCCCTTCCCAAGGAATGGTTCCACGGATAATTAAGGTGGGCCTTCTCACAACAATTAGCACTAAAAGCATCTCTCACAGACATTCTCGGAGGATAACTTTAATCTAGGTAATCCCTCACAGGTGTGCCTGGATGTTGCCCTCATGGGTGATTCTAGATTTCTGTCAAACTAACAACGAACAAACAGCATGTGATATGCTGAGCCACGCATTTGTTGAATTAAAATTGACATTGAAAATACCAGACTTCCTAGGCTCAGCTAGGCAATCAACGTGGAAAGCACCATCAGGTGTGCTTCTCCCCAAGTCAAGGAGGAAATAAAGACTGGGCTCAAGAAAAGACTGGATCAGCAGTAGACACAGAGACTCCCTAGGGTCCCCAAGTTGATAAAGGTCCAGCTTAGCCAGAGATGGTTTGTATTCTGTCTTCCCTCTAAGGGTGATGGAGGAGGCTGATTCCCTGCCCAGAATAACTGTAAAGGATCTATGGCCTGGGTTAGATCTGTAGGTTGAGAGACTGTAATCAAGGCATTTTCTGAGTGTTCCATTAATAAGGCTTCTTAGAAGCTGCCCAAGTCCTGCTACAGCAATTATCCACATAGTTTGCTGAATCAGCTAATATGAGCTTCCTCAGTCCTGTTGCTAATTAGGCTCCAGTCTCTCATCTCATTAATAAGCTTCCAGCTCATTTGCATGTGAGGGAAAAAAATGGTGAGTACAGGGGAGTTTAATCGAAACCCAAATCACCTTCAACATGTGTCTTTTTTATTAAAATATTTAACCTTTTCTTATGACTCAGAAGCATCTGTTGGCATTAAGCTCCATGAAAAGACATGATGAATTCAGCATGTGCCAGCAGCTCCATGGCTCCGCCCCCTCACACCTGGCCTCTTCCTGATCAAGTAGCAAGAAGAAAAGACAGATGAATATGATTAACTCGGTATTAGAAATCTGCAGGAGGAAGAATCTCTTAGGTCCAATTCCTTCCCTTTACAAACCTGGAAACTAAGGGCCCAAGAGATAGACTGGGCTACCCAAGGGGTGAAAGGACCAACCAGTATTCCCGTTATCATCCTGCCTCTGAGAGTCCTTTCTCCTAATTGCACCAGATTTAACAAAACATCTGATAATATTAGCCAAGAAATGGCAGCAGCCAGCTGCCTGACGTAGGGCTGTAATCTCTCCACATCTGCATCTGTCTTCAAGGAAAGGGAATGCAATGATGGTCGCCTCAATCCATTTGTAAGAATTGTTGGTTTTAGCTGCTTAATTAATCTCATGAGATAGGAAGCATTCTGGCCTCGTGTCTTTACCCTGCGCTGTCACATCCATGGCTATGTCACGTTCTACATGTAGGAGGAGATATTCAAAGTATCGTGAAAGTTCCCAGGCAGCTGCTCTTAAGGTGAAAAGATCAGTCTATGATTCAGGTGGGGTCAGTGTAATCACATAAGCAGATGAGAAAGACAAAAAAAAAGAAAGAGAAATAGAAGGGGGAGCAAGACAGCCTAAGCCATCAGAGAATTTGAAACGCCCTTCAAACTCAACTTGAAAATTAAGACTATGTGTCAAGGAACATAGTCTTCAAGGAAATTTGCCCCTCACTGAATGAATTTGAAATAGAATTCCAGACAGGAACTCGGGGTGATCAACACTATAAGCCCAGCTCTCTGAGGTGGGACTTTGGTCCTGTTGGCACCTGCTGTGTTCATCATGTCCTTTCATAGGATTTAAAGCTGGCAGAGGAGCGCTTGAACAACTGTGCCCTGACTTCTGACCATTGATAAGGCCTGTGATGGTTTCAGCCACTAAGTTTGTTTTAATTAGTAGTGGTAGCAACAGTGAATGAGTGCAGCCCTGTTTTGCTCCTCAGTCTCCATGACCACCACTCCAGGCTAAGCCAGTGACGTCAATCTTCTGAACCACTTGGAACTGTCCAGGACCTCCTCTCTCCACAGCCTCTGGCTCAGTCTTACTCATCGTAGAAGACAAACTCCTGGTACTGCCATGCAAAGGACTCTTTTCAAACAAAAACCTGGTCATGGGATTCTTACCCATTCCCCTGACATATACACCTCCTAAAAAATCCTAAATCCCCAGCACCTGTTACAGTTTATCTTGTCAACTTGACAGGATTTAGGATCACCAAGGAAACAAGTCTGTGGACATGTCTGCAAAGAATTCTCTTGATGAAGTTAGTTGAGGTAAGAAAATTTACCTCCTTGTGGGTAGTACCATTCCATGGGGTCATGACCTTGACTGAATGGAAAAACTATGGGCAGGAGGAACTGAGCATCAGCCTTTATCCTTCTTGCTTCCCAACTGGAGATGCAAGATGCTTCACCAGCCTTCCACTCCTGCCACCTTGTCTTCCTCTGTGATAGACCCCCCCCTCCCCTTCAACCTTAGGCCAGAATCTACCTCTTCTTCTTTCAAATGCTTTGCTCAGGCATTTTGTTGCAGCAATGAGGGAAGTAATTAAAACAATGACTTTCAGTTTTTCTGTTGTTACTAATTTTTTCCATTTATATATTTTGATCATGTGTTTCTTATGAAGGTCTGCAGGTCTGGGGGTGATTCTCTAGCTTTGTTTGACACCCCCCTTTTTCCTCACTCCTCTCTGCCATTCTCTCTGCCCTGTCTCCTTTTCTCTCTCACACTCCCTCAGATCACAAGATCCCTGGTGATTTGTCCCCTACTTGAAGCCTCTCTTCCTCTTTCCTCACCATAGCTGGTGCCCACTCTGTCTGTTACTCTTGCTTTGACCTCTCGAAAGGTAGGTGGGTTTGATGTTTTTGATGGTCTCACAGTCCATGAGTATTTTCTACAAAGCACTTCAAGGGTTTCCTTCTGACTGTACTTCTTACTGGGAGGGATATCAAACAAGGCAGTACGGGGTTTCTCTGACTGGGACACTATTTTAAAAACTCTACAAGCCTAAAAATTAGCCATTCATTATAACAAATACAATAGCCACTCAATATATAACAAATACAATCTATAACAAACCCTTATCAGAGGTTTCACTTTTCACAGTTTCAATTAAACAAAGTCAATGTCTGAAAACACAAAATGGAAAATCCAATTGAGTGTTGGGATACACACCTGTAATCCTAGCTCACAAAGGCAGAGGCAGAAGGATTAAAAAGTTCAAGGCCACCCTCAGCTACATAATGAGTTCAATGCCAGTCTTGGATTCCCAAGATCCTGTATCAAAACACATAAGCAAACCTAATTTCCAAGAAAAAAAAATATAAAATTTCTATTATAACATTGTTCCAGGTGACATGATAAAATCTCTCCATCACTCCTTTCTGTCCACGACATATATCATCCATGTGTCCACTCTATGCATCATGCCTACCCATAGTTATTAAGGAGCTGTCTTGGATATGAGATTATGGGATTACAATGCACTTGTAAAGAGGTTTCAGATACCCACTTAAAGTCTTAGAATATATTTCTTGACTGTGTGTCTGTGTGTGTGTCTGTGTGTGTGTGTGTATGAGAGAGAGAGAGGGAGAGAGAGAGAGAGAGAGAGAGAAATCCTGGAAAGATTTTAAATGATCATCAGGGTTTGCCTAGGTGAACAAGTGGAGGGCAAGGGAAATACTTTCCAGTAAAAGCAGGGAATGTGTGAGACCCCATGACCACAGATGATGCAGGATGAATGTAGAAAACTCTGCTGTTGGCCTTTAGAGCTACACAAATCCCACAACAGGGCGTTGTCAAAGCAGGTGTCCCAAAGCCTGCCTGGTGTGTGGTTTGCATGCCCAGCCGGTGAACTGAGCCTCACCACATGGAATTCCTGTTGCCCTTCCTCCATGATGGCATCTTTTCCAAGGGTACTGACGGGACCCATTCAAAGCTGGTATGGGAATTTTGAGGCTGTGAATGACAGGGTCTTCAAATCTTTGTCTGAGGTTATTTTTTCCCTTATAACTAATCAATAAATATTTATTGTGCTCATCTTGGTTGTGGAGAATGCAAAACAAGCCTCAGCTATCCACGTTATTGAGAGTGGCATAAGAGGAAAGACTCAGAAAATAGTCTACTATTATTACCCTTAGCAGGCTTTTTATGAGCATGAGATTAACTGAATCTCTCTGCATTGCCAAGGTGATTGTTGGAGCAAAAGATATGCTAATTATTACACAGTACAAGAGAGAGAGGAACAGTGTAAGCTGTATGGAATTCCTAGTCAGAAGTTCAAGGTCAGGCAACCGAGCCCAGCTTTGCCACTCAGCCTTTGCTGTCCCTTAGCAATAACATGAGGTGGGCTGAGTCCTGTGCCACACACTTCTAATCCCAGCACTCGGGAGGCAGAGACCAGTGGATCTCTGTGAATACAAGGGGAATGAACAGACAGTTGTTTTAAGAGTGTTCTCCCAGCCGGGCGGTGGTGGCGCACGCCTTTAATCCCAGCACTCGGGAAGCAGAGGCAGGCGGATCTCTGTGAGTTCGAGGCCAGCCTGGTCTACCAAGGGAGTTCCAGGACAGGCTCCAAAGCTACAGAGAAACCCTGTCTCAAAAAACCAAAAAAAAAAAAAAAAAAAAGAGTGTTCTCCCTGCACACAGGTCTGTGAGCCACTTACGCTCCTGGTACCTTCAACGGCCAGGGCTGGAGATCTGATACCCTGGAACCTGAGTTGCAGATGACTATGAGCTGGCCTGTGGGTGCTTGAGAGTGGACCCAGGTCCTCTGAAAGAGCAGTCATTGCTCTTAACCTCTGAGTCATCTCTCCAGCGCCGCTCCATTTTTGTGTATCTTTAATTTCCTTCATCAAAGTTTTATGATTTTCCTAGAAGAAAGGACTTTCACTTCTTTGATTAAACTTCTTCTCAGGTACCTTTGAAGCTGTCAGGAGTGGGATCACTTGCTTTATTTCTTTTTCAGCTAATTTGATGCTAATACATAGAGACACTAATGGTTTTATATGTTAATTTTCTATTGTGCAATCTTATCCAACTTAGTCATCTTTTCAAAGATTTTTAGGTGGAATCTGTAAGTCTTTCTGCATATAAGACCATGTTGTGTGTAAATGGAGACAATTTGACTTCTTCCATTTTTAAATCATAATTCTTTTTAATCAGGAATAGTTCTTATGTTTTCTAACAGAATTATAAAATATAGTATATAAAAAATCAATACCCTATACTTAGCATCCCCTCATGTTAACATGTTAGATAAATATTTCTAAAAGTAGCCATAATATTGTCAACAAAGGCATAGAATATGTAAATTTCAAAACTTTGCACAAATGTCCCATTATTTACCTTGCGAGTCCATCTAGACTTCTAGAATCTGGTTAGTTTTCATGTCTCACACCGTCCTCCACACCATGATGGTAACTCAGTTTCTCCTTCCCTGGCAGACTCTTGAAGGTTACTGATTGGTGATTTCCTGGAGCGTGTCTCAGAACCGGACGCTCTGGAGTGTCCTGATGATTAGACTGAGGTTGCACACTGTGAAGGAGGCCACAGGTCTGATGGAGTTATTGTTTACTGTGTTATGCCAAGGGCATTTGAAGACAATGTGCTTACCAGTAATGTCATCATAGTCACTTTAGTAAGGTCGGGTTCTGGTCTGCCACTAATTGATAGGGAAAGATCCATTGTAATTGCAGGCAGAGGACCCCAGACTGTATAGGAACAGGAAAGCAGTACTAGCCAGGGTTCTCTAGAAGAAAAGAACTGATAGGATGTTTATATATTCACCCTGCTCCTGTGATCACCACTACTGAGGGTTTGTGAGTCAAAGCCCAGATTCAACTTCTGCCATTTGCCAGCTGTGTGACTTTTCCCTAGAAGTGATTTTTCTCTATGGCTGAGAATATGTAGCCTGCCTCTCAGATCTGCCATGAAGAATAAACAAGTCATCACGTAAAGTATTCAGAGCCATGCCTGGCTTCTAGTGGTTGCACAATGTTCTGACAGATAATATTATCCTTTGGGGCAGTGCTCTGTTGTCTGACACCAGGTCTGGAGTCACAGCAGTATGAAGTTTTTGTCTGTTTATTGTCTTGGTGTGTGGACAGGGGTGCGCATGTATGAGGAAAGGGGAAGACATTAACTTCAGGTGTCATTCATCGGCTGCCAACTACTGTGTGTGTGTGTGTGTGTGTGTGTGTGTGTGTGTGTGTGTGTGTGTGTGTCTGCATGACAGGGTCTCTCAGCCTGGAACTTGGTATTTGACTAGCCTGGAAATTCCCAGTCTGCTGAGTGGTGGAGGAGGCCTAGAACACTGTCGCCACCTCTTCAGCACTGAGATTACAAGCAGTATGTGCCACTATGCCTGCTGGGATTTTTTGTTGTTGTTGTTGTTTTATTTAGGAAAGAAACATGGATTCTGGGGCTCAAACTCAGCTCCTTTTGCTGCTCATCAAGCACCTCACTGACTGAGCTGTCTCCCTAACCCATGAAATTCATTTTTTAAAGTTTTTTTTAAAATTTAAAAAAAAATCCTAATTAGAAAAGCTGAGATTCCAGGAACTGAAAGATCAAGAAGCTAAAAGTCATGCTGATTATCAGATCCCAGTATGTTCTCCTAATGAGAATGAACTGCTGACTGGTTAGGGCAGGATGATGGTGAGGTGACAGGGGGTGATGGTGACCGTGACAATGACGGTAACAGTGATGGTGACAGTGACAGTGATGTGATGGTGTTGGTGATGGTGACAGTGTTGTGGCTGT
>NW_004949173.1:313639-360240 GCF_000317375.1 Microtus ochrogaster | reverse complement strand
GTGATGGTGACAGTGTTGTGACTGTGATGTGACAGTGATGGTGATGTGATGGTGACAGTGACGGTGATGTGATGGTGTTGGTGATGGTGACAGTGATGACTGTGATGGTGATGATGATAGTGACAGTGACGGTGAGGTGACCAGGATGTGACCATGATGGAGATGTGATATTGATGCTGATGTCTGGTGTTCACTGAACACTGTAAGTGCTGGAATAGGCTTGATCCCATGGCATACTGAATCAGTTACTGTTTATCACTGCTGTGAACAAACACTAGATAAACAGCAGCTTAAAGGAAATTAGTTTATTAGAGCATCGGTTTGATGGTTGTACCTATCATGGAATGAGAGCAATGGCAGCAAGAACTCTAGGCGGCGGGTCATATCGTATCCCCAGTCGGGAAACAGAGTGATAACTGCCCCTTTCTATTCAGCCTAAGATCTTAGTCAAAGGGAGGTGCTACCCACACTCACATGCAGGTCTTCTCTCTTCAATGAAACCTCTGTGGAAACACCCTCTTAGATACTCCTAGGGATGTGTTTCTATGGTGACTCTAAATCCCGTCGTCAAGCTGACAAGATTCACCATCACACATAATTATCACGTTATGCTAGGAGACAGGCGTTGGTCATCACATTTTAACCTGGCGGTCAAAGAGAGTGTGGCCAAAGCACGACTAGACAGCAGGAACTCAAACCAGGTCAGCATCTGGCTGATGAACTTGCCTACAGTTCCTCACGCTTCGCTACGCGAGTAGTGGAGCAGGTAAAGGCTTTCCGGTGTGCAGTAAGTAGGCACTTGGCATTGTCACCAAGTCCTAGTGGGCAACTCTGCCAGCTGGACTCATATGTGAAGTAATAGCAGGGAATTTAAGAGCAAATGCATGCCATCAGCCACGTGACCAATGGCACGTGGGGTGAGAGAGTCATGGGACAGAGCACGCGTGTGGAAGCTTTGGCCACTCCCTGAGGTGGGGGAGGGGCAGTGGCAGCGTCTTGAGCCGAGGTCAGGCAGCTGTGTAAAGCCTTCATTTCATGGCTGGGATATGGGCCCGATGAATTTCAAAGCCAAAGTAGCAGGATTTGTCGGGAGAAGGGAATTTAAGCTCAGATAAATGCCAGGAGATGGAATAGCCCTACTCAGAGTATTGCAGAGCTACACTCTGGCTCTGGGAATAGACACAAGGCTCAGGACAATTAGCTTGGATTAAAATCCAGCCTGGGAATAAGCTACGTGTGTGTGTGTGTATACATATGTGAGATAGCATGTGCAAAAAAAAAATCTATATATGTGTGCTTGTAACTGAAGGTGAACACTGAATTGGTAGGTAGCAAGTTGTTCCTGTGCTCGCTGCCTCTACACACACCCATTTAAGTACCTTGACGCTTAGAAGAGCAAGTTAAATGAACAGACACTTGTGAGTGTGCCAGTTGTCTTTCTGTACTGATGGGTCAGGGCCATTGTTTTGTACAATTAACCCGGGACTCAGAGACTTGCAAATGAATCCAACTGGGTACCGTGGCTTGGATGCCTTCCAGCATGTGGTGTGTGATGGGGGTTGTGTTTCCAAGCCTTCCTCGCACTAGACTGCCAACTTTCCTGATACCTTGTGTTTTGGAGGGCACAGGCAGAAGGGATGTATCAGACTGGAAAATTGCCCAGTGATCTGTTACAAACATATTGTCAACTGCTGGCGCCTCCGGTGCCTGTCCCTGCAGTGATAGGTGGATGCCATTCCCTTTGGCTCTTTGGAAGCCATGTCTACTCTGATTCATACTGCTGAGGAAAAAGCACCATGCCTAGAGAGGGAGGCATTCAAAGGCAAGGGCTCATTGTCTGAGAATGAAGGATGGGATGGGGCGTGAGAGGAGAGAAAATGCGAGCGCTCTGGATTACCGGAAGGAGAATCTACCTCTGGATGCCTCTGCCACTACTTTCTCTCTCCACCCTGTGCTCCCCATCGCTGACTAGCATCTCCCATCTGCTTTTGATTAAATGGCAGGTGGTTTGGGGGCCCTGGAGAATCCAGTTACAACACTCATCACTATCAGATCTATAAACAAAATTACTATAAACCTGATATTCAAAGGCCTAGGCATAGCAGCCAGCTGACTGACAATTTGCAGGTCTTTGAAAAGTCATCCTACCTAAAGATTTTTACTCGTGCAGCTGAGACATTGTTACTTCCTCCATGGACTCAGCTTTCATATTAGGGAAAAATCTGCATTTTTGTTTAGTTAAGAACATTTTATTACGGGCAAAGGTTACCCATGAGATTCCTAATGCACTTGGTTTAATTACTTAACTAGCCTATCATCACACTTGGTCCTGTGTAGGAAACAAGATAGTCGGACGTGTAATGGGTAAACGTTGCTAAGAGGAAGTAGAGTTTGGTCAAAAGCATTGACAGCAATTGGATCGTGTGTGTGTGTGTGTGTGTGTGTGTGTGTGTGTGTGTGTGCGCGCTTGCCCAGATGTATATGCATGTGTGTGCACATACATAGGCATGGGTACATTGTCAAAACAGCTGAGATCGAGGATAATAAGCATCCCTGCTCTTAACGAGCTTGTATATACATAATGAGACAGCCATACAGGTACACAAATGAGATAAAATATACTGGAAAGCAAAATGGTATCCGTTTCTGGTGTTGACTGGGTAATGGATGTGAAAAGTTCTAGGCTTAGTTGAGGTTCTCCCAGAAGATGCCCTAGGATGACTTTCTAGATGGATGGAAGTAGTCATGAAAATCCAAAAGATCATTCAGCGTCACCATGTAGTTATTTCTAATAGTCAAGGAGAAGGCAGAAAGTGAGGCACTTTGCCATGGCTCATTTCCAGACATTTGGGATTGTAGGTGCGGAAAATGAAGAGAAGCAGAGGGAGGGACTGGGGGTTGTTGGCTGCCTGCTCCCCCTAGCCCAGGAACACACCGAGCAAAAGCAAACAAATAATTGAAATGGACACAAATCAATTAGATGGTGACAAATAAAAATCTTCATAGCCCAGGACGAGGCGTTATTAAAAATGACTTGTCTGGGTCGGATGCAGTTAGATTTACATTTCAACATAATTAACGCTGAGCGGCACTCGCTGTTCTTCTCATCCAGCCAGCTGACGGTGCTCGCTAGAGTGCCGTGGAGATCGCGCGCGGCAAGCGTTATCTTTAGAAAATATTCCATCCCTGTTTTCATTCATTTGTAGTTTAACTTCCTTCATTACATGACATTAGGAGAAAAGAGCATTCTGTTTCCTGGTGCATCCTCTCCTGCGGCTCATTTCCCCCGCTGAGATCATCATCAGCTTGAGACATCACCACAGCAACCGGGCCCATCCCCAGAGCGCACACTTTGGCTCACGTAGCCTCCATTCTCCTCATTATTTATCACTGAAAGGATCTGAGGTGAGAAATAGGACAGGTCTTTCCGAAGGCATAGGGGCAAGTCATCCCTTCTTTTCTCCCAGAAAGACAGCTGCAAGGCATGGGAACAATATGTCTTGGGGTGCGAAGGACCTGGCACCTTGAAGCCTGTCACCAGCCCTCCTTCTTTCTTCGATGACAGGAGGTACTAGAGCTGGTGAGATGGCTCAGCCAGCTAAGGCCCTTGTCACCAAGTTTGCCCACTTGAATTCAATCCCCAGGACCCACACAGTGGAAGTGGAGAACAGATTCCTATTGTTCTCTGATGTCTACACACACGCTAGTGTGTGTGTGTGTTTGTGTGTGTGTGTGTGTGTGTGTGTGATGGGGAGAATAGCACACATGTTTGAAGTTAAATGAAAATATGAAATGTTGAAAACAAGAAAATGGAGATGTCAGCATCCTCCGGGCAGAATTATATGCAAAGATTATATAACTGGATGTACACTTTCTGAGCAATGATGTGTCAAGACCTTGGTGTGTAAATCATATCATGTCTACAAATATTATAGAGGTCATGATACTAGGTTAACTATTATTAACTATTATTAACTATTATTAACTATATTAACTATTGCTGTATAATAAACTACTCCAAAATTTGGTGCCTTAAAATGATGATTTTATTAACTCTGGTCGATGTGAGAGTTGATAAGACTCAGGTAGGGCTCTTCTGCCAGCCTTGCTTAGGTCTTAGAAGTTCAGATGCCCTGGGTTCCACTTCAGGGCTGTGTTGGCAGCGTCCCTGTGTCCATATGCACTCATGTCTCACCTAGTCCTGTGACCTTTTTACAAGCTCTCTTCTAACCTAGAATCTCAGCGCTTTTGGAAGCATAAAAAGCAGACTCTCCCTAGATTCTGAATCCCCAAAGCATGACTTTGACAAGTCTCAGGCCAGCAGACAAGAAGTGTGGGAGGGAGTTAGACCATACCACATCTCCATTTTAGTTATGAGAAAACTGTGGTTTAGAGAGTTAAGAGGCTTTCCCAAAGTCACAGTGCTGGTAAGTAGACCCAGTATTCAAACTCAGATGACCTGAGTTCCAGACTCCAAACACTCTTTCTTAAGTCATAGACCGACAGGGGAATGACTCAATAGGTGGGCTGACGACCTGAATTCCTGGAACTCACGTGGTAGAGGAGAGAGCCAGTTCTTCCAGTTCCTAATATTGTCCTTCTCACCTCCACCCACAAACACACACTAAACAAACAAACAAACAATAAATAAATAAAATGTATTTAGAAAAATTTGAAAGAGGCACAAAGCTTTCTAAAAGTGATGTACATTTAGGAAATTATCGTCTCTCTTTCTTCTTCTCTCCACAGAAGTAAACAGCAGTTACTCACTACAAGTCATTCGATGATTTGTCAAGCTTAGATACATCCAACATGGTAAGAGAGATACTGTGGTGGATACTGCAAACGGGGCAGTTATATTGTGGATTTCAGTGTTTGATATTTATGTAGTTAGCAAATCCAAAAGTTCCAAGGGTTGGCAACAGCTCCTCAGACAAGGCTGGTATTTGGGAGCATGGAGAATGGCAGGGGTGGGGTCACCTGGGCTTTTGAGGGGAGGTTGCCTAAGCCTGGCTCTCAGATCAGTGCTTAGCAATCATATCCTCTGACTGCTAGCCAAGGATACACCCATCAGTGAAGAGTGACTGACTCTACGTTGTTCAGAACTGGTCCCTTGAAGGAAAATTAGGAAAACAGGCAACAAACAAACAAACAACGGTAAAAATAAAAAATTCTCATTATCCACTGACCAGGGTAATAATTATTGATGTTTTGGCATCTCTTTTCCTTATTAAAGCTGTGCCGCACCAATAAATTATGTTTTATTATGAGCATACTATGTGATGGAGCACATTAAAGATATATATATATATATGTGTATATACATATATATTCATAACCAGTATTTTTACTTTGTTTAGTAGCATACAATTAACATCTTTGTGTGATAACAAATAAAACTGTATGGCGTCAATTATACTTATTCAGTAGATGCCCATATATGTATATCATATAACTTATTAACCATTTACTTATTATTGGACACCTAATTTCTCTGTGATCTTCCTTATTCCTGTTGTTAAGTGTATATGTTCTTCCTCCCTCCCTTACTTCCTTTCTTCATTTATTTCTTTCTGTGTGGGGGAGCTGGATCTGCTCTTGACCAGCTACGCTACCTACACTTGTCACACTAGACAGTGAGGGGAAAAGATGAGGTATAAAGCCCAAACCTGCCACTCCTGCCTGAGTGGCTTCAGAAAAGTCCTTCCTCCCCTTCTGCATGGGAAAACAAGGATTTAAGCAAACTCATTTCAGAGAGCCATTCTAACAATGAACTTCATTCTAAGGTCTGTTCCAACAGTTGGCTAATTTTATTATTCTTTAAAATGGTATGTTGGCAGTTGTAAAAGTTTCAGATAAACCCTGACAATCTGAGGCTAGATAACAAAAGAACTAAACTGGAGCCAGGCTAGCAACCAGCAAACCCCCACGATCCTCCTGTCTCCACCCTCCATAGTGCTGGGTTTCTAAGCATGTGTGACCTTATCTGGCTTCTTAAGTGAGTATTAGGGATTCGAACTCAGGGCCTCATGCTTGCTCAACATGTACACTTACCCACTGAGGGAAATCTCTTCACAGGAGTTCTGAGCAAGTCCATGTTCTGCAGCTATCAGACAAATACCAAACCAGGAAAAACAGTATCCAAAATTGCAGGAAACTGACTGGCATTCTTCTCAAGAACAGACTGATTTTAACGTAAAAGCTCTCTTTTGAGGCAGATGCAAGTGTTAAGGGAATCCAGAGGTTCACAAGAAGCGGTCCTGCCACATTAGACATGCAATGGGGGGAGGTGTTGGTAGAAAACAAACTAACAAAAGTTTTGAAAGGATTTTTGTATCTTCAACAGAAACAAAAGCTACAAAGAGGTTTTCTGGTTTTGGTTTGGTTTGGTTTGGGTTGGGTTGGGTTGTTTGTTTAGCGGAAATGAGATTCCTCCATGGAACTATTTAAATAAAACATTGCTCAGGGGCACTCAGTTCAACACTAATTGAGGCCAAGTCAACAGCACAAAGCTTGTAGCTTGACTTTGCAGACTCAGCATCTCCCTTGGTCAAGTTCTGAGACACCAAATGGTCACCACTAAGGGATGAAACTGAGGTTTATGTAACATGTTTTACAGCAGTGAAGTCAGTGGTAGCGATCTCCTTTATTCTCCTTAAGAAAAGCCTGATGTTCTGGTTCGAATTCGGGACAGAGAGAAGGCTTTGTAACAACGATATACGTGTATTTTATACACATATATAATTTTGTAAGTGATGTTCTCTGTGTTCTGATGTGCACGTGTGCCACTTCTGCATACTTCTGCTCTGTTTCCTGCACCCCTACTATAATTTAAAATAAAAATGGAAAAAAACAAATTTTAGATTTATTAGTCTTAGAAATAAAATATTTAGGCTAACAGCTATTTTAAGGAGAATGTGAACTTTCAGGTAAATAGTGTGTAAACAAAACACATTCTTTGAATGGTAGAGAAATAAAATCTGAGAATTGGGAAAGGGAAGGGAAGTGGGAGAAAAGCTATTAAAGGGAAGTGATTAGAAGAGAGGGAAGAAAGGGAAAAGCAGAGAAAGAAAAAGAGAGAGGAAGGAAGGAAGGAAGGAAGGAAGGAAGGAAGGAAGGAAGGAAGGAAGGAAGGAAGGAAGGAGGGAGAAGGCGAGGAGGAGAGGAAGAGAAAGTCTAGCTTCATGGCAGTTTTATTTGCTCTTCTTCCCCACCCTTCCTCCTTACACTTTCCTTTGTCAGACACTGTTCTATAGGAGGGGTAAGTTATGTTTTTTCTTTCCTTGAATCAGAGCAGCAGAGATGATAATAGTCTTAACAACATTCTAACCAGTCTGGGTGCTTCATTAAAGATGGGCCTATCCCACCCAGCTTGGAACTCAGGTTAAAGGAGGTGGAGGCTAGAGCCCCACAGATTCTGTGGTGACACATTATAGTTGAAGACGTTCAAGGGACTATGTGAGGCTCAAGGAGAAGTGGGGTGATACACATTAAGAAATTAGGCCTGTGAGTGGCAGCCACATCTAAGGGAGAATTGAAAAGTCATCCACAAGCCCAATCAAGATATGGCTCAAATAAGATCTGATTTAAAAAAAAAATCCTAGGCTTTTGCCAAGGATTAATTCAGTCTACAAATAGTAGGAGAGGGGGCTATTTTATGTTTAATAAGACATCACAAGACATATAAAGTCACAGTAAAATATGACTCAGTCAAAGGAAGAAAATTGATCACCAGAAATCATTCCAGAAGAGTGATTTGAACTTCTTACACGCACATTTAAAATAACCATTTCAAATATACTCAATAAAGCTGAAGAAAACTCAACAAAGAACTAAGGGAAACTGAGAAATTGATATAAGAACAGTAAAAGAATATCATTATTTACTCTTCTATTCATGCAACATTGATATTGTTCATGTATATTTCCCACATGAACTTTTAAAGTACAAAATTAAATCTCATACACGACAAGACTAGTCTAAGCTGTGTCCATTGCATCTTGGTTTTCTGGGAAGCCCCTCAGAATTAAGTTCTGTTTCAGGGTGTTTACAGATTTCCTAGTTTCCACTTACAAGGTACCCTTTTCCAATATTAGCATTTGCTTTAAGCAACACTGAGCATTGCTTCTTAAGAATGGCAAGAAGGGGGCCCCGTGAGGTGGCTCCCACAACAATGAGGCACTTCATTTTAACATACAAAAGTCACACCGAATTATGAGGCTGAATGTGAAAATGTGGAAGCCACAGCAGGTCCTTGGAACCTTGACGGAAAGTGCACTGGAGAACGTACAGCAAATAGAGATTCTACTGTTTGGGGGTTCACCTATACAGTTTCCATCAACTTTGTATCCCAAAGAGGTTGATGTTGTATTCAACTTTCCTCATCAATATTTATCTTGCAAAAAGTTAAATGGATAGATTGATAGATAGATGATAGATAGATGATAGATAGATAGATAGATAGATAGATAGATAGATAGATAAGCAGGAAATTGCAGTTGCCGTTCCTTCCTGTATCTAAAGTGCATAATGCCAGCAAGTTTGGAAACAGAAAGGGGCTAGCCTGCCTAGACCTCTCCAGAGCATTGTAGGCTAATACATTAAAATTAAAGAGAAACAGAAGCCATCACTACAAATTGCAACATTATTGTTCAAGCCAAGATCGTGCTAATTATAAACTAGCATTTTTATAGATGTCACAGGGGCTGTTTTAGTGCCGCTTTGCTGATGCTAAAGAGATAGTGTGGAAATGTGATCAGGGATCCTCAGACTACTGCCTAACTGAAGGAAAAAGAGGCAATTAGACTCTTTCTGGCATATTAGTGAAGGCAGCCTTATTAGGCACATTTACAAGCTAATGATGTGCCTATTCTCTGCTATCAAAAAATGCATTTAAATAAACTGATTTACAGTTCAGCCATTTTCATCTGTTTAACCAGTACATTCACAGTTACATTCCCCACACCTAATTGGCATGCAACTGAAGCACTTCTGGGACCCGTCCTGCAAGGTGGGCATGGCACAACTTTCTATGCTCACCTTACCTTCCCCTTAAATCCTGGGGGTAGCCCCCTACCCTGCTTGGTGCCCATTTTCCTTGATGAACAGCCTAGATTTGTTTAAAGACAGTTGAAACTACAGTGATGGATTTTAGAGACACCCCTGGTGAAAAGTGAGATGCAGGTGGATAGAGATGGTGGACACAGGCAGAGGTAAGAACAGGGTGCTAGAAAACTAGAGCCATTCTGCTTCCCTGGGCTTTCCGGGCAAGGAAGTGAACCTTGAAGAAGGATATTTTCTCCTCCATCTCAGAAACGAAGGACATCCGTGCAGGGCCTGACTAGCGCTGTTCTCTATTGAGGCTGACTTCCCACAGTGCTGCAGTGATGTTTCTAACAAGCACAGCCCTTTATAGCCATCAGAGCTGGAGATCTTAGTTCTGCCACAACGATCCACTTCAACTCCTCGTTCCCACACTGCAAAATAGGGGTCATAGCACTTCCTTCTCCAATGTCTTTTCAAGATGAGCTGATTCGCTTACTACATAAAATATCCGGCAAACCATCCTGCCTACTACTCAATAAATACGACCCGTTATATCATCATTAACTTAGTACTACCTGGATGGTTGTACTCTTTTGCTTGAAGTCTATAAGGTCATCCTATTTCCTACAGAAGAGTAATCTGTATCAATAAATCTTCACAGCCCTTCACGAGTTCTCCCTGACTATGATGCTAATTTCTTTTTCCAGCTTTCCTTCCCCAGCCCATTCTCCCTCCACAGGAGTCATGGACCAGACGACTCTTCCCCAGCAGGTCTCTGTCCTTTGCTCTTACTGCTCTTCTGCCTGCCCTGCTCTGCCTTGCTATCAGGCTCTCTTCCTTCCTTCATTTTTCAGAAAGGAGCTCTGCTCCTTAGGAGGCTGCAGTGGTCTTTCTTACTTGGTCCCTGTTCTATTGCAGTGAAAAGACACCATGACCAAGGCAACTCTTATGAAGGAAAACATCTAATTAGGGACTGGCCTACGGGTTCAGAGGATGAGTCTGTTATCATGGTGGGGAGCATAGAAGAAGCAATGGTAACATTCAGTAGCTAAGAGCTACATCTTGATCAGTGCAGAGAGAGAGAGGAAAAGGAAGGGAGGGAGAGGGAGAGGGAGAAAGAGAGAGAGAGAGACTTGGCCTGACATAGTCTTTTGAGATCTCTAAGCCCATCCCCACTGCACATGCCTTCTAAGAAGGCCACACCTCCTAGTCCTTCTACGCTTTCTCTAGTAGTCCACTCCCTGCTGACTAAGCCTTCAAGTAAGTGAGCCTATGGCAGCCGTTCTTATTCTAACTACCACACCTTCCAAGTGGAATAAGAACTCTTGCCCAGATAATATTCCACATGCCTTTCCTGCATGTCACACACTTCTCCAGAATGAGAGCCATTTCATCACAAGCTGAGTCTCCAGTCAGAGGGCTGTTCATCAAGAACACTGAAAAGTTTCTGCGTCCCAATAAACCTCTCCACCTATGCAATAATCCAAATCAGACTAAATCAAACCGAATTAGAAAAAGCCCAGGTATAGCGGATACCAGTGCTCCCGGGGTGGCCTTCTAGCACCTCAGAGAGGAAATGGGGAAGACTGGAAAACCATGTGTTTGTTCTTTGGGGGGCAGTTTAAATACCCTGTGGGAGTGGTCTTGAGCATCTCTGAGAAGGGGGTCATCATTTGGCAGTCTTTCTTGGAGGTGGAGTCTGGGCTGAGGCAACTCCCAGGGGAGGGAGCTTGGGAGGAATTTCCCACACAAACAATCCATACTCTTTGGATATATGGATGCCAGGGGCTGGGGTGAAGCCTTAACCCAAATAGACAGAAACCACAAAAATTCCTATTTTCATACAGTATTATGTATGATACAGTATTAGGTACAATAGATACTAAGTCTTTGGTTCTCAACCAGTGGGTCGTGACCCTTTCGACAGTTGAACAACCCTTTCACAGGGGTTGCCTAAGACCATTGGAAGCAACAGATATTTATACTACAATTCATAACTGTATCAAAATTACAGTTATGAGAAGTAACAATGAAAATAATTTTACGGCTAGGGGTCACCACAACATGAGGGAATGTATTAAAGAGTCTCAGCGTTAGCGAGGTTGAAAACCACTTTACTAAGGGAGTAGTATATAATCCAATTGAAAAATTTAAAGCAATTTTAACTAGAATCTGACAGAATCCCTCCTGAACTACTTTCCAAATTAAGAGTCTATATGTTCATAGTTTTATAAAATACTAAGTTTAGCAGTCTTCTCTGACCTTCAATTTCCTTGTCTATAAAATAGAAATGATAATTCCTAGCTCACAGAGCTACTAGGAGAAATAACTGAGTCAATTCACATGAAAAATGCTGTGAAGTTTAACTGCTACAAACACAGACAGTGGTGGTGTCTACTAGCTCATTCTGTGGTACTGTCAGAGATGACCAGGCAATAGAAAAGCACGTGTTCTGTATAGAGATAACGTCTTTCCCATCCCTAGTCCCCACAGTAAAGGTGAGCTGAGCACCACTCCTTCCTCCAAGGAACTTAGCTTGATACCATTTCAACAGGATGAAAAGAGGATGCGAGGAGTGTGCTTCCACACACAGCCTCCACTGTCAGTCTCAGATCTTGTGAGAGAGGGTTCAAGGGAAATGCCCCCTCTCCTACCAGCTCCTCCATAATAGCAAAACTCAGTCCATCATTTTATAATTATAATTATCATCAAATACACCATTTGAGTTTAATGCTTGAGAATGGTTCTGCATGCCAGTGACTCACAGCATAACTCATAATTATTTCTTTTGAACATTACTGTTTCACCGAGGAGGAGAATGCCACATTTGTAAGGTAATATACGTGCTTTAGGGGGAGAGTGGAAACACTAAGGTCTGCCGTTTAATTTGGTAGCAGCTCATCCTTGACAATACTTGGAGATAAAGTCACTCTGGAGTGCTTTCTGGCAAGACCGTTCCCAAATGATTCCTGAGTCGTTGTCTTCCAAGATGACAACTCTTATTTGTCTAAAGCATTTTTTAGGGAAAGAGGTGATGTTCACCAAATGGGAGAATTATACACTGTCAGAATGTCAGTGTTCTCCCAGTTTCAACCACTAGGTCCCTGGTAACACCAGAGGATCCACTGAGTTGCTATTCTTTAACAATGCCCTTATTTTCAAGAATAAGACAACCTATTGTGGGAGAAGAAGAGGGGAAAATTCTTTCTCTCCAGTATTTGCACAGTGCGTGAAGACCCTGCAGAACATTTGTCCTTTCCTGAGAGCACAGCCCTGAAATGGGGGCAGAGTGGGACATTGAAGAAAAGGAGTCGTAGCACCAGAATTCATAGGGTCATCTTTTTTTTCCTTATAAAGGCAAACATTTAATTGTGGTGGCAACTTACAGTGTCTGAAGTTCAGTCCATTCATAGGGTCATCTTAATGTGCGCACCTTGTCTGATTATCCACGCTGCTAATTATTTCACTTATCTCTGAGACAATGATAAGCAAGGAATTCGCGAACTCTTCCTATGTGTGTTTGTTGGAGATTGCATATAGTGCATGCATGCAAGCATAGAATGCTAACATGCTAAAGTGGAGGAGCAGGGCCAGAAGACTCTCGAGGACTGAGGGCCTCTTGAAATCATCCGCTCACACTGGAAAAGGTTTAGTTCATACCCTGAACTTGACACATACCACTCATTGGAAAATCTTGATAGAGCCCCATACTCCTCAGGCTTTGTCTACAGTGACTGCAGCATAGAGACGGCGTTGGAGCCCTTATGTTACTCTTCTGAGGAGTAAATGAAATGCCACACATGACATTCACAAGAGTCGGGCACCTAGTAGAACCTGGGTTCATGATGCTTGTCATCCTTGTTCCCAGGGATGATGCTGAAAGAGGGAGTGAGCCTTGCAGGCGCTATTAGCTGTGGAGCTCACATCTAGCACAATGTATCCAACACAGACTGTGCCCGATAAGAAGAAATCAAGGGAAATAAAGACAGAACCTATACACCGTAGGGCATTTCCCAGCCTCAATAAGGAAACCCCACAGTGATAAACCTTATGACTGAATGAATCCAACCCCTTCTTATCATCTCTACCACACACTACACATTTTTCTTTGTTTATTTTTTGTTTTTAATTGACACGGTTTTGGTAGACATTCATAAAGTATAATATAATGATATAATACACAGATGAACTATGAAGTGATCAAACTTGACTCCCCTTGTCTACCTAGCACCTACACAAGCCCTGTGCCTGCAGCAACCCTATAGAAGCATAGACATATGAGGGAGTGGTAAGATGGCTTCCGGGCTAAAGGCATTTGCTGTCAAACCTGGAGCCCTAAGTTCAATCCTGTGGACACACATGGTGGAAGGAGAGAATGATTCCTGACAGTTGCTCTCTGACATGCACTGTCTCTCTCTGTGTGTCTCTGTCTCTGTCTCTCTCTTTCTGTCCACCCCCTCCCTCCCCTCTCTGACACACACACACACACACACACACACACACACACACACACACGCCCACACATACGCACTAAACAAAATAAAATATAACCAGGTGTAAGGAATATAAAAACATTTTGTGAACTAAAGTTCTACTCCAATATTATCAGTTGGCTTGTTCTTTCTTTTCTACATAGAGCGAGTACAGTGAGAAGCTGTGTTTTCTAGACTACAGAGGCCTGAAAAATAGCCTACCACCATGGATAGGCTCTGCAAGCAATATGGGGTTTCATGCTGTCCCCCAATTCCCAGAGGCTCAGTGGCCTATTCTTTAGTCACCAATGGCTTGAAAGAGAGGCTGGTGCCACCTTCAGCCTACCCTAACATCATCACAGTCATCTCCTTCTGGAATGTTGTTGAATTTCAAATGTTTTCAAGATGCTACCTCAAACATTGAGTCAGGGGTACTTCAATGAGTTTCTAATGGTATATATTTTAGAGTTTGTAAAGCAATGGGTTTTCAAGAAGAAAAAGAAAAGAAAAGGTTGGCAGTGATAAGTGGGAAACCTGAGGGTAGTGGTGAAGAGATGTAGGTCCTGGAAGGAGCTCGAAGCCCATCCCAGACCACCGCTCTTTGTCGAATGTGTCGGGCTGTATTTGGTGAACGAGTGAAGTGCTCCACTAGAAGCTTATCTTCACACTTGCTAAGAACCCTAAAGGATAGCTCACGTAAATGGAAGCCGAGCATAAGGGCATGCAGAGTGCTGCATGCTGCACTCTGGTAGCAGAGCAAACCCAAAAGTGCAACCACAAGGGTTAAAGCGCAAAGGTAGAGGAGCTGTCCAGGCCACTTAGCTGGCTGTGATGTGGCAGGTCACTAACAGACCTGTGAGTCTTTCATCAAGTTACTCTGCCTTCCCAGATGTCTTATCTATGCTTGCAGATAGAGTTTAGCCCACACACGAAGGAGAAGAAGATGGAGAAGCACTTGCCTGGCTCTTCAAGACTAATCATTCCCGACGCATCGGAAGGAATATGTGTCTCATGCTACTGTACCTGCTTGGATCTTGGGTACAGACATGATGTCTATGTATTAACCAGAGTGTTGGGTCCAAGATGCCCCTTCTTTAGGATAATTTTCTCCAGGACTACCTCAGAACCATACAAATAGATTCCAATTCTGCCTCAAACCTTGGCCTCGAGTTTGGTCACACTGTCAGATTTCATCAAAGAATGCTAACGAAGTGTAGCCTCGAGCTGAATGTGAGGTACTGGGCTAGCTTTCTGTGGTTAGGGGAGAAGGGGCTGCCTATTAAGGAAGACGGGAGATAACGAGTTTCAGAGAACGAAGCAATTTCTGCCACAACCAGTGTCCAAGCAGAGGCTGAAAGAGGAACAGAGTTTCTGGTTGCTGTCAATCCAATTCCCCTTTAGTCCAGATGTATGATCTCTCACCTTGGCCGTAGTCAGAGACAACGGTAAGGAAAGAAAAAGCATACAAGCTTCACTAAATGATAGATATGCCTTGAGGGCATCGATAAACTGTATTAGGTCCTTCTTAGAGCACCAAAAAGGGACAATCTCTCATTTAACCAAAATACACTTTTGGTTACAAGAATCTTAACGATTCTTGTAATTCCTGGTAGGTCTGAGGGAAAATGGGAAAGTCCCCAGTGGTGACATGCAAGAGGCAATGGAACCAATGTCTGTAGATGATGTCAGGATGGGGACAGGTGACTGGCAGCCATCTTGGTTAAGACAGCAGATGTTGCTGAAGCTAGGAGAGGTGGTGACACTGGCTGGGGACAGAGAAAGCAACATTCTGGGAGCTGAATGTGTTTTCTCTTGGGTGCATATGAGCTGCCCAAAAATGTGTCTGTGTGCACGTGTGTGTGTGTGCGCGCATGCGTGCATCCCTTATAAAGTTCTTCCTATGACAGCATCAGTGAAATTTATCTTATTAAAATTGATATGGTATCATTTGTACGCATGTGAGAACAAACCACATAAGCCGATCAGCAAAGCTAAGCCTCAGCTTCTAGCTATTAATGTTATAAGCAAGGAAAACAGTATTTAGTGTGATTTTGTTCACATCAACTTTCATAAGATACCGTTAGGCCTCCGCCAGTTAGTTTTTATCAACTTGACACAAACTAGAGTTACTTGGAAAGAGGGAACCTCAAATAAAGAACTCCCTTCATTGGACTGGCCTGTGGGCATACCTGGTAGATATTCAACTAATGATTGACTAGGGATGACCCAGCCTACTGTGGGTTGTGGACAGTGCCATCCCCAGGTAAGTGACCCTAGTTGGTATACAAAATCAAGCTAAGCAAGCCGTGGACAGCAGGCAATGTTCCTCCATGGCCTCTACTTCAGCGCCTGCTTTCAGGCTCCCACCTTGAGCTCTGTCCTGACTTCCGGTCACAATATATGACATAGGACGAGTAAGCCAAACACACCCTGTCCTCCCCAAGTTGCTTTTGCCTCATGGTGTCTGTCACGATGATAGACAGTCACCGAGAATGCCTTGAAACTCTGGTTTTAACCCCAAAGCATTCACAGCCTGGTGTTGAGAAGATGGTCCCCAACATGATTTTTTTCCACTGCTTATTAGTGTATATTAACTGTATCAACTAATAAGTGCTATCACAGAAACTTCTACATCAATATAATGTGCTTTGATCATACTCATACCCTTTATTGTCTGCCCTCCTTACTTTCCCTGGCCTCCATCCTAGAAAGATTTTTGTATTTTTAGGAGAATCTTCCAATTTTCAGCTCAGGGACACTGGAACCATGTGGTAGTTTGAAATAAAATGGCCCCTAAAAGGAGTGTCACTATTAGGAGGTGTGGCCTTGTTGGATGAAGTGTGTCACTGTGAGCGTGGGCTTTGAGGGCTCCTATGTTCAAGCTATGCCCAGTGTCACTGTTCACTTCCTGTTGCCTGCAGATCAAGGTCTAAAATTCTCAGCTCTTTCTCAAGCACTGTGCAGGATATGACTGTCTTTGTGTCTGTGGGTGAGTATGTATGGGCATGTAGAGGTGTGGTGGTGAGTGTGTATACATATGTATGTGTGTAAAAGTGTGTGTAGTGGTATGTATGTGTGTTTGTGAGTATAAGTGAATATGTGAGTGTAAGCCTCTATCGCTGCGCATTGGTATGTGTGTCTGTTGGTGTATGTGTGTGTGCACATGTGAATGTATGTGAGTGAGTGGATGAGACCAGGTGTGTAATATGAGGGTGAGTGTGTGTAAGTGTGTTACCATGTATGAGTTTGTGCGTGTGAATGTTTGTGTGAGTGGATTAGTGCAAATACACATGTGAGTATATACGATGTGTGCTTGTGTGAATGTGAATTTGTATGTGAGTCTCCATGAGCATGAGAAACTGTGGATGAATGGGGTTGTATCTGTGAGTTTGTATGTGTGTGTGTGTGTGTGTGTATACATGTGTTCGTGAATGTGTAAGCATGTGATGAGTGACTGCATGTGCATATATGAGAGTGTATTTATGTGTGTTGATGTGAGTGTGTTTATGAGTACATGAGTGTGAGTGTGTTTGTGTGTGTGAGTATATGAGTGTGTGAACATGTATTTGTGTCTGCGAATGTGGGAGTGTGTGTTAGCTTAATTCTCTCAGAAGGTATTGGGTGTCTTTTGCCTGTGTGAGGAAAGGTTTCGTAGTTATTGTGTATGTGGCGCTGGTATTTAAAGGGAAACCTTCCAACACCAGGGCCTTGCAAAGCGGGAAAATGGCAGTAGAATGCTCTATAAAATGCCTATAAGGTAGGGCTGTAAGAAAAACACATGGCTTACACATTTATTTATATGCAACATTTTCTATAAAGTATCCTGTAACAAAAACAATTGTTCTCAGAGGGCCAGTGGAAGGAATATTAGCAGCAGCTCCTCAAAAGCTGCGATGTGATGTCTTCAGCAGTGTGGTAAGCACACAAAGGTCACAGGAGCTTGAAGGTCGTGGACTCTGCCTCGCCAGTGCAAAAGTCACTGTACTGTTTAGCCCACGGACTAGTGCACAGGGCTTCACAGCATACATCTGATCCCCCCTCAAGAATTGCAGCACTCGGACCCAGGCATTAGAGCCAGGAGAACAGATCTACAGGCAGATGTAGATGCTAAACAAGCTAACATGCTAATGGGGTGGGCAGGGAGGAGAAGAGAGGGTGGGGGTGAGCCTTCATCAGCATCTTCCTCAGTCTGGCCTTCTTAAGAACTGTCTGTTCTCTTTCCAACTCTTCACTCCTCATGACAGCACTGAAACTTGACCTCTGCTCATGCCCATAGTATGGCTTAATCACTAGAAACCCTGTCCTTGTCCTTGTAGCTTCTCAGAGGTGCTCCAAGCCTGGCCTATGAGTAAGATCCCCACACAGTTTTCTTTGACTTGGACCGTTACAGAGCAAATGATTGTCTCCCCATTCTCACTGCTGTAGCCACACTTGGCATCGTTGACAACTCCTGAATCCTTGAAACAGTTCTGTCTGGGTTTTACTAAAATCATCTTTCTCGGATTACTTCCTAGCCATTTTCCCTCAGGCCCTTTTGATTGCTCTCCACTTTACTCTCTTTGCCTTCTCTAAAATACTTTTTAACATCAGAATTCTCCCTGGATTTGTCTTGAGTCTTCTCTACTTTTCTATACTGTCCAGATGACTTTATCTGCATTCTTCCAAACATTTTCGGATACTTGTTTACTGGGCACATTCTCCTTGAGTGTTTAATGAACACTTCAAATTTAACCAAAATAGAGCATTTGACTCAATAGCCCACATCTCCAAGCTTTCTCTGATCTAATATTGTCCATGTTAACATTGACTATGAACTTGACCTAGTCTAGAATCACCTGGAAAGCATATCAATTGAGTAATTGTCTTATCTAATTGGTTTGTAGGCGTGTCTGTGAGGGACTGTCTTGATTATTGCTAGTAAAGCTGGTCTGGGCAGATGGGCTTGGACTGTACAATAAAGCTAGCGAACCATTATGCCAGAAAACCAGCCAAAGAGCAGTGCTCCTCTGCGATTTCTGTCCCAAGTTACTGTCCTGAAGGTAGTGCTTGAAAATGGGTGGGAAGGAAACCAGAAGAAGCATCCACTCCCTCCAGTGAGTGGCTCAAGCCGCAGGTGCAAGAGGCCTTTCTGATACTCCTTTCCTGTCACACCACATAAAAGGACCCACCCACAAGCCCTGATAACACCATCTCTCCAGAAGCTGCAAATCCCAGCATCTCTTTCCAGCTCCATTTCACAATCCATCTAACCATAGACTTCCTATCATCTTACTAAACCACAGCTTTAGCAAGTGTCACCCCGCATACCCAGGGGTACCATTGCTCACAACCTCCAGTGGGCTGGGCCATCCCTAGTGAGTCATTAGTTGAATACCCAGCAGGTCTGCCCATAGGCCAATCTGAGGCGGTTCCCTATGTGAGGTGCCCTCTTCCCAATAACTCTACTTTGTGTCAAGTTGATAAAAATTAACCAGCACAAGAGGCTTGAAGGTTTCTTATGAAAGTCGGGGTGATCAAAATCACACTAAACAGTTTTCCTTGCTTAAGACACTAATAGCTAGAAGCTACGGCTTAGCTTTGCTGACCAGTGTGTAAGCTCATTCTCAGGTGCATACAGATGAATCTATATCAACCTTAATAAGATAAATTAACCTAAAGCATGTCTCTCCATGATTAACTGGAACCCATTCTTTCTATAGCATTCAGAGAAATGTTCAAACAGTAAGTAAGGATAGCTCTCCCCAGCTTACAGCCCTGCAGTGCCTTCTTGTTTTAACAACTGCAAAACCCAAAAATCTTGCATATAGCTGATACACGTTTACAATAGGTTTTTTTTTTTTTGGCTAAAAGTCATGAATGTCCAACAGAGAGTGGCTATTTTATATGTTATGTCTCAATAATCCCAAAGGTTACATGCTCCAAGCCAGGTTCAAACACTCAGTAATGTCATTGCAACTCACCTTTCCTTGTCATTTTTGATCTGTCATTTTCAATGCACCAGTGATATTTTACTTCATGTATGCAATATGGCAGAGGCATCTTCCAGTATCACATCCTCATATAACCACAGACAAGAGTAGGAAGGAAATAAAGGCTTCATTTCATTAGGAGAAGAGAAATCTTCCTCAAATGTTTTCTGAGATTTTATAATTGAGTCTCGTGACAAGCTGACCCCAAATTAATTATTGTTATATAGAAATGTCGAAGCCAGTCTTCTTGGAGAAGAGGATGAACTGTCACTTCCCATAGCACACTGTGGCCCTATCTCTGAGCAGGCAGGGAGTTAGAAAGAGTGGGAAAAATTGCAGTAGCCATTACATGTTTGGTGATAACAGGGCCTATCCCAGCTCCTGCCGCATGCTTCTGCAGGCCTCCTCAACTGCTTACTGTCTCACACGGCTTCTGTTCCTTCCCAGCAGATCCACCAAATTTGCTTCTTCTCAAAGTCTTTGTACTCCTTCATGCTCTTAAAACTTTGTCCACAAATGTGTTCATCATTCTCAAAGAGGATGTTGCTAAGTAATTTATCCACTCTATGTCACAATATACCAAATTAAGGTATTTTATTAAAATATTTTGAGTTTATATGGTCTATTGCTACCTTCTAGTGTGTCAACTCACTGGACCTGGGTCTCCAGTCCCTAATGAAATACTTGCTATATTTGTAGGCTCCCAGTCAACTCTTGTTGACTGATAACTGTAATGTTCTATTACATTCTCCTAAGGTATATGCTTACTTGTTAAGTTCATAATTAAAGAAGAACATAAAAATTATCCAACCAAGTTAGAAAACAGAAGTTAAAAGGATGCTGTCTCCAGTTGAGTGGAATGTTTTGCCCACTTCTCCATCAAAGGTGACACCTTGAAGAAACATCCCATATTTTCCTTTTCATTTATCTGAACACTGCTTGATAAAACTATCTTTCTTAGAAGCTTTACATCAAATAGGAAAGAGAAACTGAGCAATTGAATTACCATGGCCACTAAAATGCTCCACAATGAAGACTACATCAACAACCACAACAGAGAAATTGTAATAGGTTGGAATGATGATGATGGCGTCTGATCATTTAACTATATAGAAATTCCTTTTTACAACAGAGCAGCACCCCAAATCAAAAAGGAACCAATATTTAGGAAGTAAATCAAGATGGCCACAGGGAACACAAAACCAGCTTCCCAGATTTTGCCTTCAAGTAAACCATGCATCTGTACTTTTCTGTTGTGAAGAGAAGTTTCTTTGATGAAGGGTGAGAGCTGAGAGCTACAACAGAAAAAGGCCAACACAGAAAACCATAACTGACTAAAACATAGAAAACAAGTGATCGTGGGTGCCCAGGCCCAGCTGAAACATCTGCATTACAACAGGAAGACTACAGAGTCAAGGCTCAGGAACACCGCAGTGAGACTGTGTCTCCGGGAAATGCAAAGGAAGCTTCACCCATGACACTTCAACAATATTGCTTCTAAACAATGCCTGAGCAAGGGCAACACCAATAGACATGCTAACAGAAAGAGGGGAAATCTTAAAGGACCCTATCTCTAGACAAAGAACTACAGTCAACTAAAGAATGTAGAGAATGGGAGAAATAGTCTTCCACAGAGATGAAGCTACTATTTGGCTATCTAATACCTAGTGGTCAGTCCTTAAATCATATACATACAGGTGACACTAAATGAACTAAATATGGCATATTTATATGTTTAGGCACACACACACACACACACACACACACACACACACACACACACACCACTAATTGCAACTAAAGGAAAAGAGGCCATGATTCTGAGAAAGAGTAAGGGAGGGATGCTTGAGAAAGATTGCAGGGAAGAATGGGAAGGGTTCCTGATTGCTCATGTTCCTATCGCCACTCGCCTTTAGTCCATTCACAAAATCTCTTCTGTCTTCCCTTCCCAGGGAAATCTGACAATCCTACTTTTAAAATAAGCAAAGACTTAGAATACATATTTCTCTAGGAAATATAAAAATTGACAACAAGCAGGGCTGAAGAGATGGCTCAGTGGTCAACAGCACTGGCTGCTCTTGCAAAAAACAGGGGTTACTTTACCAGCACCCACACGCTGGCTCACACTGTCTATAACTTCAGTTCCAGGGATTCTGATTTCTTCTTCTGGCCTCCTTGGACAATGCAAGCATATGGTACACTTACATGCAGGCAAAAGACACTCATACACATAGCAAACAAAAAATGCAGAGAAATTAAAATTCTATTACATTATAACTGGAGATACAAAACAGTATGGCTATTTTGAAAAGGAATTTGGAAGTTCCCTAAAAATTTAAAGTCAGAATTACCAAAGACTCATGCACTTCGATCTCAAAAGGATTTCAAATTATTCACAAAAATGTACATATGTGTTTATTTAAGCATTTATTTCTAATTGCAAAAAGCCCAAACATTTCAAAGTCCCATCGATGTATAAATGATTAAACACAATATGGGATATCTATATGGTGGACTATTACTCAGTAGCTAGAATGACGAAACAATGACATAGGCTGTACCATGGATACATTTTGTAAATGTCATATTTTATGATTGCATTAAAATAAAATGTCTAGCACAGGCAAATTCAGAGAGAGAAAAAGCAGATTAGTGGTGTCCAGGAGCTGGTGGTGGGAAGGAGGAGTAGAGAATATTACTTATGGGTACAGATTTAATTTGGGGTGATGAACTATTTTAGGGTTTGGTAATGATATCGGCTGTACCATTCTGTGAATATATTAATAGCAACCAGGCTATATGCTTTAAAAGGACAATTTTGATATTTAAGTAAAAATTAAGCTACATTAAAATTTGAACTGCTAAATCGATCTGCACAGCCTATTCAAACTAGACTTTCTCACATCTAACCCCACTGACTGAGTCTAGCTAACAGTCTACCTGACTTTCACCTGCACGGGCTCTCGGGCCTTCGGACTGTCTTACTCTTTGGCTTTATTGTTAGCCCCTTAACAGACAGCAGGGCCTTGTCTTCCTCTTCTCCAGCTCCCCAAAGGCTTCTCCTTGAACTTACCCTTAGAGTCAATATCCTTGCCTACCTCTCAGGTACCCGCCGCCTCCTTTCCTCACTACTGAGCATCGTCCCAAGGTCTCCTGGGTAATACTAGAGAACTACACACAGGACCTTGTGGACTTTACAGGGCTCAAAAGTGTAAATGAAGTCAAGACCATGTCCAACCTGAACGTATTGATTTTGGATTAATTGTTGACAATTGTAGGCACTTTTTTTAAAAAAAAAAAATAAAAGAAAATGTCAATGTGATGCAACTCTGATTTTGCAGGCTCCAGACCTCAAAAATGTCCACAAGCCCTTAACCGCTACACTACAGCTCTGTAAGAAGAGAAAGTGGCTGAGGGAAACTCTATCCACCACCCTTAGTTACCACACATTTGTTCCAATGAATATTGAAATTGGTGGAAGAAAGTTTCTTTTTTACCCGTTTCTTTTCTATTCACAACCCAAGTAAAATGAAAGCTATTGTTTGGTTTTATCCTCCATCTAAACACATTGAAATAAAGCCCAGAAGCCTGGGAATTCTATTCCTGCCACACTCGTACGCTCTCAATGCTAGCTCTCTCCCCAGAATGATTTAAAAAAAAAAAAAAAGCAGTTGTTCATTTTTCCCAATTGCCTGTGAATTTACTTTTAGTCCTGAAACAAGACATAAATGATCTGAGTGACAGCCCTGCCTCAGGGTAGAGTTGCTTCTCAGTTTCTATTAATAATTGAACAAACAGCCTTAGCTTAGTGCATTCTCAGGAATGCTTTTCTTGCACCGAGCACAAATAACACCTGATGAAACAGCTCACATAGCAGCATTTCCGCAAGTTCAGCTAAACTGTGATCAGGAGAAGCCAAAGAAGTCCCTCTCAGGGTCCCTCAAGACCAACACCGGCAAAGCCCACTGGCTTTTCTAGCAGGCAGTGGCACAGAGGGTCCTCTGAGGATTGGGTTCCCTACCAACACTCCATCAAAGCATCAAGATGCAGACAGGAACAAATGGGTATCAAAGACTCAAGATGCAACCCTGGGAGCTGCAGGGTTTGAAATCGGAAGATTTGACTCCACCCCTTAGCTCTAAATTAGCTTGTTAGTAGGAACTGGCTTTTCGTCTCCAACACTCACTTTGCAAGATGAGCTGATGCAAGGCTGTATTCATTGCTTCACAAAGACCGGATGAGAATTCCCTATTCAAACGATTAAGAGAAGACTTAGTGAAGACACACTTAGTTATTAATGGTGTAACTTAACTTGTCTAGTTTATTAAACTCCTGGAAATGGGCTTGTTAGCAGGACTTTGCACTGTGACATGTGATTGATAACTATGAGCCGATGAGCAATACCTACTGTGTACCCACTAATGGGCTATGTGGCTCACATGGTACCACATCTTACCACCATTTCCTCCTACCATTTACTAAACCTTCCACAATTGGTCTGGATAGCCCCATTTAACAGATAAGAGACAACACAATTATAAGCCAAAGGCCAAGGAGGTCCCTCGGTAGCTCCTAACCTGCAGGCTCAGCATGCTGCTTCAGTGGAATCCTGAGCTCCACTGTTCTCAACTTCATAGGATGAACTTCTGGTCCAGAAGGCATCACCAGCTTTGCCAGCTTGTGACCAAGGCATCAAAGAGGATTCAGAATGACCCTTTGAGAGGGTTAACATAAGACGATTTGAAAACACAGATATTTACTTTATGATTCATAACAGTAGCAAAATTATAGTTATAAAGTGGTAACAAAATAATCTTCTCATGGGGGGGTCACCACAATATGAAGAAATGTTTCAAAGAGTCACAGCCTTAGAAAGGTTGAGGACCACTGTGCTAAAGGAAAATATTTAAGTGCAAACAGTCTTTCCTCCAACTGTCTCTTGACTTGGGGGGAAGCCAGACAAATAGCTATCCTTTCCCTTCCATGGAGTTACCCCGAAGAAGAAGGTATTCTCCTAGGAGCACATCGAATCCCACCTAGACACATGGCCATTCTTATTCAGCAAGTGGCTGAAATCCTGAAATTCTTGTTATGCTAAAGGTGGAGCTTGTTGGTGGCAGACCATAGAGACCCCCGCAGTTGTACACACGCTACACAATGTTTGAAAGGAATACTAGAAAATAAAACCACCATGGATGTGAGGCATCACCTCAGGAGAGCGCTGGTACAAGCTTGTAGAGCAGCTGAGAAGTGAGCTCGGAGGAATGCTCGTCCAACTGATGCTTCTGTGGTGAGTTCAAAGAGAGGATTAAACCGCCCCAATCCAGATGGCAACCAAACAGTGCTGCACCGTGGACAGTACACGTGGTTGAAGACGCTGCCTTCAGTGAAGACTGTAGAGAATATTCAAAATGGAACTACGAAGAAAATGGTTCAGATGAAAGAGTACCCAGAAGGCCTAGAACACAAACAGTGGTTCTTACTTTCATTTGCATACTGGACACCCCGAGAGGCATCTTCAATTAAAGTGTGGAAAAACAGTCCCTTTGACATAGAAGAAATAACAAAACTCAAACAAGCTGAGAAGGCAAGGTAATGGGATCAGGGAGAAAGCAACATAAGGCAAAAGCAGATACTAGCTACTGTTTTGCCCACAAAGCCTTGCTGGACTGCAGTCCTTACTAAGGAAGCAATAAAGCAGAATTGGTCATGAGAAAAAACGGATGCAGATTTCAATAAAGGATTCTGATTTAGTCTTTTCAGAATATAAAAAAATAAATTAGACATAGAAAAAAACAAAGATCAGCAGTCTGGTGGTAGTAATGGAATGCATTGTGTGTCTTTTCCTAGGAAAACATGAACAAATACCTATGCAGGCAAAATAATGCCCCAGTGAAAAACCAAAGAAATAGCTCCATCCAAGTCTAGTCCAGTGTATCAGTGAGTCCACTGGGGTGAGCCACAGGAGCAAAGGTGAGAGGAAGGTAGCTTGCAAAAGCTCCATCGTGGAGATGCACATCCCAATATGGGTGTTGACTCATGCAAGCTATAGCCCTTGGGGCCCTCTGCATGACAGGCAGGCAGTTCTGCTGTCGGAAGAGCCTCCTCTTTCCAACAGCTGTTACTGTTTCTGCAACCTTAGGGAGGAGCTTTATGGTTCTGCAAGTTTCAGAAGCTTCCTGAGCCTTTAAAGTTTTCTTCCTGAGTGTTGGCTCCCTTCTCCCTCTGGCGAAATGGTTCAGCTCAGTGGAAATAGCTACCCAACAGAAAGCGAATAAAACGACGCCTGCTTCTGTGTGGTTCTGAGGTGTGGATGGTGGGACAAAGGCAGTCATCCCTCTCAAGGAGGCAAGGAAAAACTGTCCTGGGGCTAGGCAGGTCTCAGGAAAAGAGAGAGGACAGGAAGGGAGTTTGTGTCCCTCTCTAAGTTAAGCTCTTTCTCACACATCAGCCCACCTCACAATATCTACCCTGCTACCCCACACTGACAGTGTTACCCGGAGATTCATTTACTGAAAAGGAAATAACACAAGTGCACACCTCCCTATGTCCATACTCCCCACCTCTATGCTCACAAAACCCTGAGTGCAGCACTGACCTCCACCCTGCAAAGCCCTTTATGTGCATGCACAGGACCCTTCTCCCCTCATCCCTGCTCAGGAACCTCACTCTCATTGTCCAGTCAGTAGACTCCCTCTTGGTGGAACCATCACAGTTACCATAAATGCAGACTTTAAGGAAGAAGACCTCATTTTTAACACCTCTCTGCAACTCACGATTGACCAATAATCCAATCATTTTATCCTTTGCGCACTTGACGGTCTCCAACACATGGCAAACACATGTTATTTCCACTCCCTCACTTTTGACTCATTCTTCAGCCCGTTGCAGTCTGGCCTGCATTTTCACCACCCCCTAGACCTGCCTTTCCTCCATGTTTGCACTACTCAGAGCAGGAGAGCTCAGCTTCCAACTGCAGCGTCTACCTTCTACACTCAAGCCTTGCTCCGGCCATGGGATATGCCGAAAAGTTCCAGCAATTCAGTATCACCTCTCTGACCCTGGAAAAACCTCAGTCAGTATTTGGCAGGGTCTGATAAACAAATGTTGCTCCTTGGGTGGGGTGATCTTCTGAAGACTGTTTCACATGACCTCCAAGTTTTCAGTTTTCATATCAGCTGCCAGTCCTTGTAGTTGTCATGGTAACGTACTTTTTCTCTTGGTCTTCTCTTTCTGACCTTCTCTCTCTCTCTCTCTCTCTCTCTCTCTCTCTCTCTCTCTCTCTCTCTCTGTGTGTGTGTGTATGTGTGTGTGTCTGTTCAAGACAGGATCTTAGCTTGTGTCTTGGACTGGCCTGTAACTTACTCTATAGCTAACCCTAGTTGGTCTCAAACTTGTAATCGGCCTCCCTCCAAAGTGCCAAGATTATAGACATGTACCATTATGTTTGGTCCTTAATCTCTTAACTAAACCACTTTGATTTGCTTTGTAGTTTCTAGATTTTCTTCTGAAGGAATCCTAACTGGTATAAAGTTTGCCATGCAGACTCTTAACCTAGTTCCCTGTGTCACACCTCCTGCCACACGAACAAGGACATTCACTCAGTCCTTCCCAGAAATCCTGCTCTCCTGACATTTAGAACAGCCCTGGTGACCCCTGCCTTGCTGGCTGACCCCACTCCAGCCACCGTTCCCACTAGAGCACCCCAGACATGGATCTTCTTCTCTGGCCCTCACTCTCCACCCTCTTCTAATCTCTTTTATGCAACTTCCAAGTTTAGAATGAGCAGGGCTTTCTTCTTCTGACTTCAACACTCACTGTAGCCATCGAAGAATGAACATTATCTCTACCCTGAGTTTATTCTATGGTGATTCATGACACACTTGGCATTGTGTAACCTCCTTAAATGTGTTGTCTCATTGGTTCCTTGCAATAATCTAAATGGATGCTATTCAAGGCAAAGAAAACGAGTTTCCAAAAGACTGAGGGCGTGTGGGCTTCAGGACACTGGTGGTAATCAGCAACAAGATATGTAGCAGGGGTTTCTGATTCTGAAGGTCATGACCTTAATCGTGAACTACTTTACTTCCTGTACCCTTGCTTCCTTTGTGCCATGGACATGTCAATCTAGGATAACAAGCTGCCAGACAGGGAACAACGCTGCTGCTCCCCCTCGACAGCTGCCAAAGAGCAGACAGCTTTCCTCAGCTTTATCCAGATATCTGCCTATGTTTATGATGGATAATTTTGGTTTATGATTGGGACTGTAAACGGTGCCAGCTTTCCTTTTCTTTGTCTGAAGTGTGTCTCCCAGCCCTGGACTCCTTCTCTACATAAATGCTGATGACACAGAACTTCTCGACTCCCCTGATATTAACAGGCCTCTAGGGAGAACACGGAGGGATCACCATGGCGGCTTCTCTTGGAGACTCCCTCAGAGATGATTTTCCAATTGTTTAGACCTTAAATTTTAACTACAGGAAACCTGTGAATATATATCTCTGTTAAATATCTACCCATCCCTATTAGGCTATTTATTCTGCTGTATCCAGAGCAACTAAACCCAAAAGTGTGTCTGTGCCAAAGACATGAATAAGAAATGAAACAAAAAAAAATGTGCAGGCATCCAGATGTTCCTTGGCAATGACAAACACCCAGACATTTGGAGACATCTGGATGACTGACTGACTTTTTCAGTTTTCATCTGGAAGATTAAGATTATGCAGACCCAGCATGATTACATGTTGGATGATGATAAACAAATCTCTGACAATGTCCACAGGATTGCAAACATCTGGGAGGAGGAAAACTGAAGAATCCAGCCAACCGCCCAAATGTTTGGCATCATTTTAAACCAAACATTGGACAGCAGGAGATGGGCAAAGGATACAAGGAAATGAAGCAAGAGGTCCCTCAAGCAGACACTGTCCACATACAAATTAGTTTTTATTCAACTCAAAGGGGAAAACGGGTTCACAGTGGTAAGTTTTTTTGCTAGTTTCCATATTCCAGGTCTCTCTCGATCCCCTACACTGGGGTTTCCAAACCCACAGAAGTTAAAACTCCAGAATTGTGGAGAACTGTGATCCACCTACCCTGCCTGGGAATTCAAAAGTATCATAAGGACACACTTCTTATTTTGTGTGCTTTGTCAATCCACCTAAAAGTCTTCTCTTTAAATTTTTATTTATCTGGGACCTCAGGATTTGCTAACAGACAAACAGGAGGCAATGCTTTCTTCATTGAGAAGGATAAGGAGGCAAAAATGAAAACTAAGACACAAGCCTGAGTGGGCTATAATACAAGCAGACAGGTGAACCTCCTCAGGTTGTCACTTCCTGATCACTAAAGAACATTTGGGTGGGACAGGAGGCAAGGATGTATGGTTCCCATAATTTTAATTTTGTTTTTATTTAAATAATTAGTGAGAGAAAGAAGCATTTTCTGCATGGACGAATAAAATAAGTGCTGGTCTCGAGCCTGAGGGTTTGTTCTCTGAGAGAGATGATTATTTCAAATTTGTCCGAACTGGACTTTGGCTATAAGAGAACTAGCAGTAGGAAATGGCGCTTTTATGGTGATAATGGCATCAAACAGGGTCTGTGTGGTTCTAAGAAATGAGAACAGAGGAATTAGAGAGACAGATCACTGGGTTGAGTGCATTCTGAGAGCGAATGTATCTCAAACGACAAGGTGACACTCCGAGGTTGTCCCTCTCACGGTTCCACACACAGTTCTCCACCTGCACACCCAGGTACCCACTTACCAGAACCAGGGCCACAAAGGAGCAAGTGGCCTCTGTCTGCAGAGGAGTGGGAAGCCTGGATGACGCTCCTGGATGTGCAGATGGGTAAAGCTGAGGGCGGCCTGGGTATCACGCACCCCCCAGGTTGTAAATTGAGCACAATAATCTTTCTTTTTGAGCTTTGTTCCAGAAAGCCAAGGATTTTGAGTCAAAGAAACTTAAAGTCATCTTGCTGTTGTTGTTTTTTGTTTCATCTGGGCCATTGTTAAGGAAACTGAAATAAAATTTCCACCTCCGAGCTGTTGTGCTGGCTATATTTGCTTTCTGGACGTTTTCCTTGACATTATCTGGGAACAAATACATTGCTAGAGCGTGAAGCTACCAAAAAAGGAAGAAAAAAGATGTTGGACTCAAATAACATTCACACAAAAACATGGAACACAACAGAGACAATCAGCAGCTTCGCCGGCAATCCAGTGCACAGCTTCAACTTGCCAAATAGCCCTTCAGTCCCCTGTAAATTGAAGAACCATTGTCCAAAACTGAATACTTTTCTTCAGAAAATGTCTTTCTCTTGACCAGCCACCAAAAGAGACGAGGGAAAAGACATCCATCCCAAAGGCCCGCTTGGACTGTGTGTGCACTGGAGGTCTGTAAATTCACCAGGGCCTTCATTCCATTGTGCTAACAGTATTTAAAACCAGATGCTGGCTCTCCCTGCCTCTTTGCTGGAAGAATTACTGTCAACATGCATTGTTTCTTAGCGAAACTCAAGGCAAACTAGTCCCCAGTCCTGTAATTAAAATAAGGAGGGAAAGAAAAGGGAAGGAGCTATAAGCAGTTCGAAGTTAACACTTTTGTGGCATAGACAAGGTCAGAGAAAAACCTTAGAAATAATCAACATACTTGCAAAAAATAAAAATAAAACCGAGTGTGTCATCCCTGTAAGATCCATGGCCTGGGACCTGGGACAAAGCGCTTCTGCATGCTGAGCCTTCTATCTCGCTTCTTTTTCTTTTCTTTCTCTGGTCTCTCTCCGTGTGCATGCATTTCTGCATGTGTGGGAATATGCACTCATTTTTACGAGTTTTTGTCTATGTGCCACAACATGCGTGTGGAGATGAGAGGACTGCCTGGATGCTGGTCCTTCCTTCCCACTTGGTTTGTCTCCCTTCTTTGATGTTCACACTGTTTATGCCAGGCTAGCTAGCTTAAGAACTTCTGGGGATTTTCCTGCCATCACTCCCCACCTTGCTGTAGCCACACTAGGATTGTAAATATACCCTTGCCGTGCCTATCTTTAACCTGGGTTCTAGAGGTTCTGAGGGCCTTATGCTTGGACAGCAAGAATAAACCACTAAGCCATCTCTCAAGCCCAGAGCTTCATATTTCCCATCTGTGAAGGGAAGAGTCTGAAATTCTCTGATCTATCAGATTCCAACTGAATTTAAGTCTGAAATAGTTTTTTTTCTCCATTGAGTGGAATCCTCAACCCACACATGTTATTTTCTATTTAATATCAACAACATGTTATTTTCTCTCAGTTTGGCTTCATGAGGAAGAGATACAGAAAATGAAATTGTAGGGAAGTATCCTGGATTGTTTGCTTGATAGCAATTTAAAAGTCTCCCTATATAGAACATATTTATGAATTCTTTTATTTTGAAGTATTCAAAACACACACACACACACACACACACACACACACACACACACACACACACACACACACACTGTCTTCTGGCAAAATCCAAATCTCACATTTTACCTACTAAAGTGTAATTCATACAACTTGCTCATAACAAAGGCTCCCATGAAGGTGAAACATAAAGATTCACTGAAAACAGAATGAGGTGAACAAGAATACAAACTAGAAGGACTGTTACCTATATCTAGATAGATATAGCTTGATATAAACACATATATAGTATGGGCTCACTTAGATAAAGCACACATAGGCCAAAATAAATCTTGTAGAGTTTGTGACTGAGATTTTTAAGTCAATCAACTTATAGTAAGGGGGACATAATTTTAATATTCACTATAAAATATGTATTACTTCCACAAAATGTATGGGACTCTCATGTGTCAAGAATCCCAGTCTAGACCCCACCAGCCTGCTGTGCAACCTGCAGAGACTGAATCTGACCATAGACAAGAGCTCTGTTTCAATTTTTGTCTGTGACATTGATGGTCCAGAGATACCCTCTCCCTAGATACAGCTATTGTGACACATAGTAACCAGGCCGGCCGTGTGCCTGTCTCCACGTCTTACCGTGTCCTTTCGGGGACTCTACCATAGCACACACATTTTTTTTCTGCATCCTTTTTAATCTTTTATTTTTGCTCAGAAATTTTTCCGTCAGCTAGGATTTCCCAAAATACATTCATGAAACTTCATCTTCTGTGATAAACATCACACGTGCACACCCACTCATACATATGAAACCCAAGAAAAGTGACATATTCTATTTCCTTCTCTGAAATTAACAACATATATCACCAACTTAAAGTCCCTGGAAGGTTCTGCAGCAGGAAAAAAAAAAACAAACACTAACTCAAAAAGAAATAATTCAGCGTTTTCCCAAGTCAAAAAGAAACTGTGTTCTTTCCTTCATTGTATTTATCCATAGCAGGCAATTAATATTTCCCTGCTTAAGATGCGGCCCTGGACATCTTTTTCTATCCACCAATTTTCTATTGCAAGTAAATTAAATTAAATCACACAACACTCTTTGTCTTGGACCCCAACTCAAAAACCGCACATGACAATTAATGATTAATGTTTGCAAAATGAATAACCAGAAGGAGGGACAAGGCTCTTTTTAAGAGTACGACTTTTAGACATTGAAGCTAATACTTTTGTGGTGTCAGTCAGATATTTGTGTGAGGGTGTACACATGAACATGTGTGAGTCCAAAACAAGAATGTGAGTGTGTGTGCGCGTGCGTGTGTATGCGCGTGCGTGTGCGTGTGCGTGTGTGTGTGTGTGTGTGTGTGTGTGTAGCCTGTGTAGCTTGCTATTGGAACACTGAGGCTTCCTTCCTCTAGCAACTCTCAGATGCTGCAGGCCTCGTGGTCCTCATTAGCAAAAGGGGCTGACGTCTTCCTACCCCCTCTCAACTCAGCTTGGGCCCTGTCAGGACCTATCAAGATCTCCCTTGCACAGTGCATGGGCCATCATTATCTTAGAACCTGCATTAAGAAGGCAGTAGATTTTATGTGATTAGCTGTTGAGATAAATGTTAATTAGTTTTCAATTTCCATAAAGTATCCCACTGACAGAAAGATTTGTTAAGTCAGTAAATGGCTATAGATGATTGTTCCCAAATTGGAATGGGGGATACAGGGCTCTGAAGATGAGGGCTGGTCAGGAGAGAGTGGGAAGCGGTCACCAATGACAGAGTGAAGAAAACAAATGGGGATGAAAACAAATGAATCACCACATGAATTTAGAGTTGAAAGTCATTAGAAAAATCAGAATTTGGGGTTTGGGATTGGGAAAATGTAAGGAATGTAATTCGGGGACAGGTATTTTAAGCCCGGGAAGGAAAAAAAAAGATAATGGAAACCCCAATCCAAGAACTGGAGCATGCATAATGAAGTAGCTATCATGTATGATGAAGTAAAATCTCAATCTTAGACCCCAAATTAAAGTTCAGTGTGGACCTGACGCTGCTTTAGCCCCACTGGGACCCCAGTCCTCTCATTTCCTTTATAAACAAGGGGAAGATGCTCTGAATAAGCAAGAACGAAAGGAGAACAGATCCAGGGATGTGCTACTGGGTTTTGTTCTTTCCGAATGCAAGAGAAACTGTCCTGGACTTAGACCTGAGGAGTTCTTCATGTCTGCTCTTCTCCAGACTTAATGGCGTGGGCCAGTCTCAGTTTCACTGCGTGGGAAGGGGTGATGGTGAGGGTAGCCATGCCATTAAGTCATAGCGAAGACTGAAAGAATGTAACTTACATGTCACCTCACTGTGCCTCTATGAGGCAGTACTAAGCGCAAGTTAGCTAATACCACTGCCATTGGAGAGGGTGGAGAGGGTATGCCATCTTACCAAAGACAGTGATTAAGCCTCAAGTTTCCTCATTTCCACAGCTCCGTGTGATGTTATTGGTGCTTCTGAAACTGCCAAAGGCAGTTGAGAGTCCCGCCAGCAAAAATAAATTTAAAAAAAAAATGACACCCAGAACTCTCACCAAGGACAGTATCCCTTTCATGTGCCTTGTCCGCCATCTAATCGCTTGCGAGCTCCACTGAGAGCATCGTCCTTTCCCCTCTTCAATGGAGAGGTCAAGACGTATACTTCAGACCTGTTTTCCCACCCGAAGTAGTGGAATAAATTGAAGTTTTCCAGGAATGACACCACTGTACTATCTTGGTGGCTCAGCATCTTCCTCCCATCATGGGCCGGTTGGACCACCAGCAAACAGGCTCAAACATTTGAATCAACATCCTTACACATGGCAGCCATTCTCTTAGCCCCAGCAACGCAGCTGCTCCCACAGAACACTGACTGGGTTTAGCCAGTTTCCAAGGGAGCTAAGGAATGTGAGGGCGTCAGGGCAGGGAGAAGTGCAGGTGCCCTGACACGGGGCTATCCAGGGGAGAAAACATCTTTTAGTTTTAAGGAGCTGGTTTCATCCTCTCCACCATACCTCAGCCCAGCCAGGCATGTGCTGATACATGAAATGCCGAGCAATGCTTGTGAAGTGCATGGAAAATTACGCCAGATGCTCTATTTTCAGATCACTCCAGGAAATACGAGTCAATATCAACCTACTATTTCTTAAGAATTCTTTCTTTCAAAGCCTGGGATCATCAAACATTTATCAGGATCCAGGGAAGAAAGCGTAGGGCCACGGGGAGAGGAAGGTTAATTAGAAAGAAAGTTTCTCCCTACAGAAACAAACACCAGGCAAAGAAAGGGAAAAGGGAGGGGGAAATCACTAAATCATCAATGAGATTAGCAAGTATTATTGGACACGGTGATTTTTTTTCAAGAAAAACACTAACATCCAAATTTATTGTGCACAGATTTAGAGCTCTGATTTTTGTAGTGAAATTTATAAATAAGAAATCAGGATAAAGCATGCCATTAAAACACGGCTCATTTTTAAAGGAACAAGATGATATCTGGAAATATTCCCATCTATATTTCTTTATTTTTAACACAAAGAATAAAAAGCCCATGATGCAGTTAGAGCTAGATTGACAGTGACATTTCATTAATGGTTTGAATAAAGCAATTGCTTTCTTGCTCACAATACCCAAATAGGCAACCACAACAGTAAGGCAGTTTCCCTTAGAATTCTGTTTCTGAAACATCCATTAAGGGTAAATAGCCATACATAATTACATATATTTAATTTGCAGACATTTCTGAAAGAAACTTTATACCATTTTCAAGCTCATCCCCTCAGTCCTTTTTGGTGAAGAGAGAAAACGGAGAGACTGCATAATGATAGCTAGTCAATTCTCCAGGGAACATGTATCACACGGTACAATGCAACCTCATTAGATGCTCCTGGCATTACATGGTTCTCCCGACACAACACTTTAATGTAAAGCTTCGTCTCAGGTTCAAGAGGTCTGGTCTACACAGCACAATTGTGTGGAAAATTCTCACTGCATACCTCCATCACCCTGAATTTTCTAGGTACCGTACACGTTGGTGTCTTTGTAGAAATCAGTGAAGACCACCCAACTAAGAATGGTTAAAGGCTATTTCTTCAGAGCTCGCTAGCAAAGGGGTTTGGACACCATCACAGGCTTTTGGCAGAGACTCAAACGCAAGCAGAGGAGTGGGAGAGCTTTAGAGTAGAAGAGAGGGAAGGTGCACAGTGTACCTTACCTGGAGGCTGTCGGTGTACAGTACAGCAGGCAGGCCAGCTAGAAGCGGACATCTTACATGAGTGGATACAGGTACACATTCAGACTGGTTTAATGGATCTTAGCTTGTAAACATAGGCTGAAAGTGGGGAAGCCGTACGCTAAGTAAGACCTGGACCTTTGGGTAAGTTGTGTAGCTCCAGGACTGGTTTGCTTTTAACTTCCTGCATGGCTTACTGCGGGTAATGGGTTCTTTGACCCATTCTGGGGTCAAAGTTCTAGTATTTACTTAAAAAAAAAATGTTTGTGTAGTTATTCACTGTTCCTCTCTCTCTTTCTCTCTTCTTCCTCTCAGTGTGTGTGTGTGTGTGTGTGTGTGTGTGTGTGTGTGTGTGTGTTACATGCCAGAGGAAAATCTTGGGTAATTTCATTCTCAGGTGCTATACCTGGTGTTTGTATGAGTATAGGTATATGGACGTTCTGTGTAAGTGTGAGTGTGTTCATGTATGCATGCAGGTGAACATGAATGTGAACATTTGTATGAGTGTGTATGGAGGCCCGAGGTCAACTTAGAGGATCTTCTTTGACCACTCTTTTAGCTTTATGTTCTTAGACAGAGTCTCTCACTCAGTCTGAAGATCATCGATTCACCCAAGGTGCTTGGCCCCTTAGCGTCAATGGATCCACCTGTCTCCATCCTTTCAATGATAGTTACACAACCATGCTTCCACACCGAACCCATGTATTTGAGCTTGTACAGCAGGCACTTGATCAACTGAGCCATCTCTCTAGCCCACTGTTTTCTGAAATAGCTCCTCTTACTGAGACCTGCGAATTACCCACTGACTAGGCTGGCTTACCAGTGAACCCCAGGAATCTGCCTGTCTCCACCTTCCCCTCACTCGAGATTACGAACACAGGCCACCAAGCACAGCCTTTTTACATGAATTCCAGAGAATAAACTCAGGTCCCCATGCTTGTATGACAGACAAGCACTCTACTGGCTAAGTTCGCTCAAACACAAGAGTCTCCTCTTTACATATAACCTGATCATCTTCCATTTTAATACTCGGTCCCTGGTAATTAAATAACTGCTTTATAACAAACAACTTGAGCACTTCAAAAAATCAATTGCATCAGACTTCATGTCCTTTTAGCCCTAATTTCTGCTTCTCCCAATAATTTAGTTAATGGATCATTTATATCTTGGCTTCCCTTTGGCGAAATCACATTAACCAAAGCAGTTCCTCCCATTCATGCGTTCATTGATTCATTTGACAGACATTTACAAAAAGAATTATGGCATTATAAAATTTGTGCTAATATTCTAAAGGTCAAAGGAAATAACCAATATGCAGGGCAATATAGAAGGAAAAACTAACAAAACAGTACTTAGGTGCTGGAAAGGACACTGCTGAGTTCTCTAAAAAGAAGACATTTCTTCGGAAGTCTGGATTGTAAGGAGCCAGTTTTCCAAGGATCAGAAGGAAAAAGATTTCAGGCGAAGGAAAGAGATGGAGCAAACACTCAAGAATGGAAGAAACTAACTGGTGTGTTCAAGAACACCCGTGTGGTTGTTCCGGGTGAGCTGGGAGGGCTGAAGGGAGAGGCAAGCGAGGGTGAGCGCACAGTAGTCTGCTCCCCAGGGTTAAATTATGATAGAAAGGTAGCAGAGGGTGTGTAAACAGCCGAGGTTCGGCACTCCTTTCAAAGTTTATAAGGACCCCTCAGCGTTAGACTGGAGAATCAATGCGCTGTCAATGGTGGGAAAATCTGGTGGGTATGGCTGGTGTGGATTTAGGAAATAATAGCTCTTAAAGCCGACTCTGAGGTTGTTCTAAGATTAATATTGACTTAACCAAACTGACTTCCCGTACATATGCACATTAATGTGAAGCTTAGCATTTACAATTTACCTAATCAAGACCTACAGTCAATGATGGCCTTCAAACTATAAAAACAAAATGTCAGAATTTAACATTTTACATGGGAATAGGCCTGAAGGCTCAATGAATTAGAATATTGGGATGGATCTTCTGCGCACACTTTTCGTATGCTTCCTTATTTCAGCATCTGTGACTGTTAATACTGATGGTCAACTTGACTGGGTCTAGCATCACCAAGGACACATGCCTTCAGGTGTACCTATGAGAGACTATCTGGATGACATTAGCCTCTGAGAATGACTGTGAGGGATTATGTAGATTAACTAATTGATGTGAAGGACCCACATTAACTGTGGCCAATGACATTCCACGGACTGGGAATGACAGCTGAATACAAATCAGAAGGCAAGCTGAACAGCTACACCTCTCTCCGCTTGCTGCCTGTGGACAGAGCATGACCAGTTCCCTCAAGCTTCTGCTGCCAGTCCTTCCTTGTTAGGCTGGACGGTCCCTTTGAGCTGTGAACCAAAATCAATCCCATTTTCCTTGCGTTGCCCTTGCGATGGCATCTCATCACAGCAACAGGGAAAGTAATTGATACACAGCTCCTCAAAAGAAGTGTCTGAAGGATAGTTATGTCCCCAAGAAATTAAGAAGTATGTCGACAAGGAAGTCCAGCATTCCTGGAGGCTCCCGTTGTCGCCTGTCCTGTGCAGGTTACAGGCGCAAGTGGGGCATAGTGTAATATATTAGAGGTCTCTGATTTCAGTGGCACTAATTGGATTCTGTACTGGTAAAACCAGGTGGCAACACAGAGATTAGAGAGGCAATTACTATCACAGGGCACACTGACAGAATGATAATCAGACTATTTTAATGTGTGATGAAGACTAATTAGTCACAGGATATGAAGACATTAATATAGATTGACATCTCCTGGAAGTCTTGGCTTATGTAAGAGGAAATATTTTAGGTCTGATGTGCAGAAACCTAGGCATTATGCAAGTTCCCATAATTAAGCCTATTCTTAGGCTCAGAGGCTCTCGATGGAGGAGAAGGCTAGATCATTTGGGGATTTGGGCCCTTCAGTATAGCTACAAGTATATATCAGGTAACTGATGTACCATGAAACTTCTACTACACTGCTACCACAGAAATTGGGAGCAATTGGCCAGTTGGGATCATTAAAATGAGAAATAAGCATAAATCATAATCATATATATATATATCATATAAAGAAAATAGTTTTGAGCTAATCTGTAGAGATGCAAAATGTTATGTGGTTGTTTTGTCAAGTGGACACATGTGGAGATGAGATAAGATGTGGAGTCTTGATCCAAGATTATCAAAGGATAGCGGAGCTTAGACAATACGTCAAGTTTTGGCCCAAGATCGTCTTACAATAGGCCCATTAAAACTCATTTTGGGATCATTCCACTGGTCCTTAGCACAGAAATATTTAGTAAAAGACAGATTCCTTATCCACTACATGCTTCCCAGTGAAGGTCATTGTGTTAGGAAGGGACAAGTGTAAGTCATTAAGCTAGCCTATCTTCACGTCAGCAAAGTTACCTAAGTGAAATGTACGCTGTCACCTCAGGAAAACCAGGAGTATGACCCCTAACAAAGGACTGAGTCAGAGGTAGAAATTTCTTCTAAATCCTTAATAAGATTGTCTGCTCACTAGAGTAGTTACCAAAAAACGGCAATTGAAATTTCATGTTATGATCATCATGGCCGTCGCTATAAATGATGTGTAGTGGCCAGAACAGACCAAGACTGTCCTTGACCTCAGCCACAAAGCTATTGATACGTAAAATATTTTATTTTCCTTTTTACTTACTAGGGAAAAGGCATCATTAGCAATTTGAACTCACATGGCAGTGTCAACAATACACTTGTACAGTATTTCTCCAGAGTAGTAACTACTCTCTCTTTCCATTATAATTGCCGCGCTAGTCCATAGAACACCACACTGATAATTAATAAGAAGCAATTTGGAATTGACCATCAAGGAATAATGCGGCGGGCTTCTCGACCAGCGAGGAAGAACGACCACCACACAAGGATTCTTCTCAGATCACGCTTTACTGGAGTGCCCTTGGTTGAGAGAGAACATGAAGCAAAGGGGCAGGGAACGAGAGAGGCAGGAAGCGAGGGGCAGACAGCGAGGGAGAGCAGGAAGAGAGAGAGAGAGAGAGAGAGAGAGAGAGAGAGAGAGAGAGAGAGAGAGAGGCCCCGAGAGCACTAAGGCAGCTGCTTATACTGGGAATTGGCACACGGGTTGCCCTGTGATTGGCTACCACCATCAGCTGACACCAGACTGCATCGTGATAGGCCCAAGGACCCTTATCCACTGCGCATGCAGGAAGCGGGGGACGCGCAGCTCTCAAAGGCTTAGCCAAATATGGGGTTGTTTATAACCACCGAGACAGGATGTCGGCGCCATCTTGTAATGGCGATCCTGTCCGGCTCACTACAGAATAATAGGCCCGCTGGACATTGTAATGAAACACATGCATGTAGAGGCTAGGAGCAAACCCTGGAAACCTTTAAGTCTTGCTGTATTAAAGAAGCATCTCAGCAACCCAGTGGTGATGTAAGAATGGTGGGGTGTTCCTTAAAAAGTGATAATATTTTCATATTTATAGCATCCATAATGAAGTCAAAGTGCAATAAAGATCAAAATATTTGACATACTATTCCGACTCAGTTACCGAGTGACTGATAAGTTTGGCTGTTTTAGGTAAATCTCAGAACAAGAAAAATCTCTGTGACAGATGGGAGCTAACTGAAATCTATTCTGCTCATTTTTAAAAAATAACATAGAAGACCTCTTTGTACACTATAAACAACCACAGTATGGAATACCTAGAAGTCTGAATAGGAAAACATGGATAACTTTCCTATGGTTAGTAAGATCTCAAATGCTTGAATAAGACTGTGCTCCTCTCTGCCAGCACCTACTCAGCATTTGAAAGTAGTATATGAACAAACTCAAGACATTTATCATCACTAAGCCAAAATTATAGAAAAACCTGAAAAGAAATTCTAGCACAGAGGAGAATGGAAAGACACAGCAAGATAGCTAGAGAAGAAATTACATTACGATAGGAATAGTTGAGTTAGGAAAGAAGCAAACATGTACAATTTAGTGAACCACCAAACCCCTAAAACAAATGGGGAGAAAAACAAAGAACAAACACTATTGGAACTAAGCAAGAAAACAGTCAACAAAGTTATGAGAACTGGCAAATATATCTTAATTGCGATCCTAAGAAGCAATGATCTCAACTGTTAAATAGTGTAGACTAGTTTCAACCATTTGTTGCCTGCAAGAAATACAGTTCTCTGGCAAAGGCAGACACAGGGACTTAAAGTTGAAGCATGGAAAATGATTTACTAAGCAGGTGGACAAGGAAACAAGAAGGTGCAACCATCCACCTATTTAACAAAGGAGACTTATGGAATTAGTCAGAAAAAGTTCAGTGTTTATTTTTAAAGGGGGCAATCCTTTAAGAAGATACTATAATGCCTGTGGAGATATATACTGTTGGGACCATTTGGAGTCCTGGCCTTCAGCTGCTCTTCCCTGCTAGAGCCTTTTGATTAGAGTCACTAAAAGCTGTGCCTTGCCTTGAGGATCAGAGGATAAGGTTTTCACCTGTTAGCCCACTTGACCATTGGGTATATAAGCCTCCATGGTGCTATTGAATAAAGGGCTTCTTACCAGTGATTAGACATCTGTGTATCTATCTCTCTGTCTGTATGAGTTTGTGTGTTTCAACCTCCAGCCCCTTGCTCGGAAGCTCTCTAACCGTATGGGAGCACATAGAGCACAGACGGCATTGTGCACTGCAATATACATCAAGTGTTGGTGCATCTAATTTCATAAACAAACACTAGTAGACATAAAGGGACAGATAATTGGTCTAGATAAAAAAAAACTTGTGGGTAGCTTCAGTACCCTGTTCTCATCTACCGATATTGTCCAGACCCCTCCCCAAAGGACGTCAACTGAATCAGAACAAATAGACTTAACAAATATTTACAGAATAGCCCACTCAAAAGCTATATATATATATATATATATTCAGCATCCAGCAGAAGCTTCTGCAAGAAAAACCATTCTGGAACACAACCAAAGTCTTAACAAATGTAAAAGAAACAAACTAATTTCCTGTATCTTATCAAAATCAAAGTCAATGCTAAGAGAAGCTACAGAACTGAGCATACATGTTTAAAGGTTGAATAAATGATCTTAAATCACGGTGGGTCATTAAGAGAGCAGTGGTAACAATTTTTCTAGAATCAAAGGAAATCAAAGTAACATTTGCCTTAACCTTTGGGACCCATCACATAGAGTTGTTACGGGGAGAGGCATAGCTATGAGGGTCTATATCAAACATTCAGAGAACTCTCAAATAACTGAACTTATATGTTTCAAGGTCCCGGGAAAGCAATAACTAGCAGTAGATAGAAAGAAATAATAAAGACTAGACTAAGATTTATGAAATGGAGACTAAAAAAACAATATAAAGAATCAGCGAAACACATATTTGAAAAAAAATAAAATAATAAGCTTTTATCCAAATTAACCAAAAAAGGCATAAGACTAAATTAATAAATTAGAGGCAAAAGGAGGACAATACAGCAAAAACCAATATGATATAAAGAACCAGCAGTGTATATATTTTTAAATATTTTCTTTTGTTCTTTGAAAATCTCATGCATTTATATAAAGTATATCGATTATATCCATCTAATATCACCCCCTCAAACTCCTCATAGTGTTACCCACCTTTCTTCCCTCCAAGCTTCATGTATTATTTTTATTTTATTTCTGTTATTAATGATCCCAAGAGTCCAATTAATGCTGCCTGTATAAACACATGTGTGTAGACACCCACTGAGACATGAGCTACGCACCTGCAGCCATATCTCCAAAGAAGAGTAATGTTGCTTCCTTGTTAAGGGAATATTTTCCAAACCTATTTTATGATAATTAGGAAAAGGTGGAATAAGTAGATGATTTTTAAACATGTATGGCTACCAAAATTAAACCATGAGACCATAAACAACGAAAACAGATCTTCAGTGAGGAAGGAGTAATTAGCTCTCAACTTAAAAACTAAAAAAGCCCCAGGACAAGATGGATTTATTGCTGATTTTTTTAGACCTTTAGAGAACTAACATAAATACCCCTCAAATTAGTTCATAAAGTAGAAACAGAAGGAATGTCACCAAATTCACTTTATGAAACCAGTTTTTCTCTGAAACCCAAACCTGAAGATTACCCAATATAAAAAAATAAATTACATACCAATTTCCCGAGTGAACATGGACAAAAGCTTCTCAATAAAATATTAGCAAACAAATCAAACAGAACATAAAGAAGGACATACACCATAACCATCTCGGCTTTATTCCAGTATTAAGAGAACATACAAATCAGTAAATTTAGTACAGCACATAGACTCACGGACAGAAACCATGTGATCATCTCAATAGATGCATAAAAAACTGTGGTAAAATCCAGAATCCCTTCATAATAAATGCTCTGAAGACAGTAGGGATAGACCAACTATACCTCAACATGGTAAGGTTTCTATATAGCAGCCTGTAGCCAATATCCTACTGAAAGGATTTCCTCTAAAATCATGATAAAGAACAAAATGTCTACTCTCTGCCTTGGTTAATACAGTGCTTGGAATCTTGGAGCAATAAGGCAAAAAAAAGGATAAAAAAGATATCAAATTATCCTCAGGGAAGGAAGAAATCAAATTATCCCTCCTTCAGATGATATGATCTTACATATCAAAGAGTCTAAAGATTTTCCCAGAAAACTCTCAGATCTGATCAATGCCTTCAACAGAACCAAAAGATACAAAATCAACCTACAAAAAAAAAAAAAAAGACAGTTGTTCTTCTATATGCCAGTAAGAAACATGGTGATAAAATCTGGAAAAACAATCATATTAACAATAGCTTCAAAAGTAAAACAGGAACAAGCCTAACGAAGGGACTGAAAGTCTTCTACAATGGAAACTAAACCACCAAAGGGAAAAGTGGAAAGGATACTAGAAAACAGAAAGACCTCCCATATCAGTGGGCCAGCAGGATGCATTGTGATTGTGCTACTCCTGAAAGTAGGCCACAAAAACTCTGATGGCATTTTTCACAGAACCAGAAAACAGAATCCTAAAATTCATTCAGAAATACCAAATACTTAAAGAAATATTAAGCAGAAAAATAATATAAATTCCAGACTAAAAATTGTATAAATATAGTAAAAAAAAATCATTAGTATTGGCAGAAAAACAGATACACAAACTAATAAAACAAAAGTCGCACACATAATCTTACATGCTACGGTCACCTAATTTTTGACAAATGTGGTGGAAACATGCATTGAAGAAGACAGTCTTGTCAATAAACGGTGCTAGGAAAATGGGATAGTCATATGTAGAAGAATGAAACTAAATTTCTGTCTCTCACTCTGCACAAAAATCAATTCAGGACACACCAAGAACCTTAATATAAGAGCTGAAACTTCAAAATTTCCAGAGGAAACATTTCAATACACAGACAAAAGCAAAGACTGTCTGAAAAGAACTCCAGCAGCTCAGAAAACAGTCACAAGCATTGACAAATAGAATTGCATTAGGTTAACATGTGAATGACAAAGAAAACAGTAGCATGAAGAAAAAAGAAAGGGAATCTGCCAATTATACATCTAACAAGCAATTTGTATATAGAATATATGACAGTCACAAATATTAGCACCAGTAAAACACACCATCCAAGTAATAGTTGATATAAAATGAAGATCAAATGAATGGTGCTGGCATAACTGGATATCAACATGTAGAAGAATGAAAATAGAGCCATATCTATCACCATGCACAAAACTCAAGTCCAAATGGATCAAAGACCTCAACATAAAGCCAACAACATGGAAGCTCACAGAAGAGAAAGTGGGAAGTACAACACATTGGCACAGGAGACCACTTCCTAAATATAACCCCAGTAGCACAGAAACTGAGAGAAACAATTAATAAATGGGGCTTCTTAAAACTGAGAAGCTTCTGTAAAGCAAAGGACACAGTCAACAAGGCAAAACAGCAGCCTACAGAATGGGAAAAGATCTTCACTAACCTCACATCAGACAGAGGACTGATCTTCAAAATATACAAAGAACTCAAGAAATTGGTCATCAAAAGTACAAAGAATCCAATAAAAAAAATGGAGTACAGGCCTAAATAGAGAACTCTCAACAAAGGAATCTAAAATGATTGAAAGACACTTAAGGAAATCCTCAACATTCTTAGCCATCAGAAAAATGCAAATCAAAACATCTCTGATTGCTATTGCTAAAACTTCAAGAACTATGTTAAAGAGATATGGAGAGAGTGGACAGCCTTGTCTTGTTCCTGATTTTAGTGGAATCGCTTTGAGTTTCTCTCCATTTAACTTGATGTCGGCTGTCGACTTGCTGTATATTGCTTTTATTGTATCTAGATATGTTCCTTTTATCCCTGACCTCTCCAAGACCTTTATCAAGAAGGGGTGAGACCCACATTGGAGCACTGGACTGAGCTTCCAAGGTGCAGTTGAAGAGTGGAAGGAGTGAGAATATGAGCAAAGAGGTCAAGACCATGATGAGTTCACCCACTGAAACAGTCTACCTGAGCTAATGGGAGCTCACCAACTCCAGCCGGACTGGGACAAAATAAGCATCGGACCAAACTAGTCCCTCTGGATGTGGTTGATAATTGGATGGCTGAGGCAGATTGAGGGGCCACTGGCAGTGGCACTGGGATTTATCCTTACTGCATGTACTGGCTTTTTGGGATCCTATTCTCTTTGGATTGATACCTTGCTCAGCCTAGATATAGTAGGGGAGGGCCTTGGACCTTCTACAAAGCAATGTGCCTTACCCTTTCTGAGGATCAGTTGGGTGTGGGTTGGAAGGGTGTGTGGAGGGAACGGGAAGAAGGGAGAGAGTGGGAACTTGGATTATATTTTTTAAAAAAATCTAATAAATTTTAAAAAAGAATTAAAAAAACCATCTTACACCTATAAGAATGGCCAAAAACACTAATGACAACTTATGCAGGAGAGGATGTGGGATAAAGGGAATGCTTTTGTATTAGTGGTGGAAATGCAAATTGGTATAGCCCCTTTAGATAACAGTATGGCAATTTCTTAGAAAATTAGGAAACAACCTTCCTCAAGCTCCAACAATAAACCTTTTGGGTATATACCCAAAGAATGCTCAAATGTACCACAAGGACACATGCTCACCTATGTTCATAGCAGCATTGTTTGTCATAGCCAGAACCTAGAAACAACCTAAATGTCCCTCAACCAAAGAATGGATAAGGAAAATGTGGTACATTTACACAATGGCATACTACACAGAAGAAAAAAATAATGACACCTTGAAATTTGCGAGCAAATGGATGGATCTAGAAAGCATCATATTGAGTGAGGTAACCCAGACCCAGAAAGACAAAAATCATATGTACTCACTCATAAGTGACTTTTAGATATAAAGCAAAGAAAAAATAGCCTACAATTCACAATCCCAGAGAACCTAGACAACAATGAAGACCTTAAAAGAGACATACATGAATCTAATCTACATGGGAAGTAGAAAAAGACAAGATCTCCTGAGTAAATTGGGAGCATGGAGACCACAGGAGAGGATTGAAGAGATGGGGAGAGGAAGGGAGGAGAAAAGAGAAAAATGTATAGCTCAATAAAATCAATAAAAAAGAAAAAGAAATTAAGAAAGAATAAGAAAATATTCAACATCCTTAGCCATCGACAAAAGACCAAGTGAAAGCTCACTGTGATTCCAACTCAGCACAGGTAACTGTGCTGTTGTTAAGAAAGCTAATAACAGCTGAGTGATTTTCCATTATCCTTATCCATCCTTCTGCAGATGGACATCTAAGTTGTTTCCAGTTTCTAGCTCTTATAGTAGAGCATCAATGAACATGGTTGAGCCAGTGTCTCTGTGGTAGGATGAAGCATCCTTTGGGTTTATGCAAAGAGTGGTATAGCTGGATCTTGAGGTAGATTGCTTCCCACCACCCTGAGGAACTACCACGTGGATTTCCATGTTGGTAGTACAGGTTTGCACTTCAATCATCAATAGATGTGTGTTCTCCCTACTCCACATCCACACCAGCATGAGCTGCCACTTACGTTATTGACCTTGGCCATTCTAATGGCTGTAAAATGGAATCTCAATGTAATTTTGATTTGCATTTCCCAGATGGCCAAGGATGTTGAACATTTCTTTAAATATTTCTCAGACATTTGAGTTTCCTCATTTGAGAATTCTCTGGATCAGTATCCCATTTTTAATTGGGTTGTTTTCTTGATATTTAGTTTCTTCTTAGCGATTTATATATTTTGGATATGAACCCTCTGTCAGATATGGGGTTGATAAAAAATCTTTTCCCACTTTATAGGCTGTAACTTTGTGGGAATGATGGTGTCCTTTATCATGCAGAAGTTTTTCAGTTTCATGAGGTCCCATTTATTTATTTATTTATTTATTTATTAATACTTTTTTTTATTGAGAAAAGGAAAAAAAAACAAGTTTCCACCTCCTCCCAGCCTCCCATTTCCCTC
>NW_004949173.1:311102-312993 GCF_000317375.1 Microtus ochrogaster | reverse complement strand
TGGGAGCTCACCAAGGCCAGCTGGACTGTGACGGAAAAAGCATGGGATATAACTGGTCTCTCTGAACATGGCGAACAATGAGGACTGATGAGAAGCTAAGGACAATGGCACGGGGTTTTGATCCTACGTGAGGTCCCATTTATTAATTACTGATATTAGTGCCTATGCTAATGGTGTTCTTTTCAGAAAGTCTTTCCATGTGCCGATGAGTTCCACTATTCCACACTTTCTCTCTTTCAGGGGTATCTGTTTTTATGTTGAAGTCTTCAATTCATTTTGAGTTGAGTTTGTGCATGGTGATAAGTGTGGATTTGTTTGAATTCCACATGCTGCTGTAAAATGTGAAACAATCCTAATGTGGGGCAAACCATTTTGGAAATCAGTATGGCAGTTTCTCAGAAAATTGAGAATCAACCTATCACAAGATCCAGCAATACTACTCTTGGGCATATACCCAAAGGATATTCAACCATACTACAAAAACATTCATTCAACTATGTTCATAGAAACATTATTAGCAATAACCAGAACCTGGAAACAACTTAGATGCCCTCAAATGAAAAATGGATAAAGAAAATGTGGTACATTTACACGATGGAATACTACTCAGCAGTAAAAAGAAAAAAAATGACATCTTGAAATTTGCATGCAAATGGATGGAACTAGAAAAAAAATCTTGAATGAGGCAGCTGATACCCAGAAAGATAAGCATGATATGTACCCACTCATAGGTGAACACTAGCTATAAAGCAAAGGATTAGGAGCCTATAGTCCATGACCCCAGAGAAGCTAAGTAACAAGGAGAACCCTAAGAACCCTCATAGATCTCCCTGGAAAGGTGAGATAGACTAGATCTCCTGAGAAAAGTAGGAGCATGGAAATGGAGAAGGGAAGGTGGAAGGGGAGAAGAAGGGAGAAGGGGAGGTGGGGAAAGAGAACTACAGGGGACAAGATGGTCGAGATGGGAGAAGGACAGAGATGAAGAACAAGGAAAGAGATCTCTTGATTGTAGGAACCATTACAGGGCTAGCAAGAAACCTAACATTAGAGAAATTCCCAGTAATCCTCAAGGATGACCCCAGCTAAGACCCTAAACAAAAGTGGAGTAAGTGCCTGAACTGGCCTTTCCCTGTAATCAGATTGATGACTATCTTAAATGTCATCATAGAACCTTCATCCAGCAACTAACTGATGGAAGCAGATGCAGAAACCCACAGCGGAGCACTGGACTGAGCTCCCAAAGTCCAGTCAAAGAGAGGGAAAAGTGAGAATACAAGCAAAGAGGTCAAGACCATGATGAGGACACCCACTGAAACAGCTTACTTGAACTAATAGAAGTCTTCCAACTGTGGCCCGCCAGTGAGGGAACTGGCATAGGACCAAACTAGGCCCTCTGAATGTGGGTGACAGTTGTATGGCTGGGGCAGACTGGGGGACCACTGGCAGTGAGATCAGGATTTACCCCTACTGCTTGTTTTGGCTTTTTGGAACCCCTTTTCTCTGGAGTGATGCCTTGCCCAGCCTAGATATAGTGGGGAGGGCCTTGGTCCTGTCTCAAAGCAATGTTCTAGACTTTGACTTCCCATGGAAAGCCTTACCCTCTTTGAGGAGAAGATGGGGAGTGGTATGGGAGATTGGGGGGAAGGTGGAGGAAGCAAGAAGAGCAGAGGGAGTGGAAAATGGATTTTGAATGTAAAATGAGAAAAGATGTTTTTTAAAAAAATAAATAAGTAAAGAAAATAATTATATATAAAGTCATTACAGATAATTAATAGATGATATATAAATAACGATAGATGATAAAGACTAGATAGATAGATAGATAGATGATAGATAGATAGATAGATAGATAGATAGATAGATAGATAGATAGATAGATGATAGAAAGATA
>NW_004949173.1:302248-310907 GCF_000317375.1 Microtus ochrogaster | reverse complement strand
ATAGATAGATAGATAGATAGATAGATAGATAGATAGATAGATAGATAGATAGATGATAGATAGATAGATAGATAGATGATAGATAGATAGATAATAGAACGATAAATGATAGATAGATAGATAGATAGATAGATAGATAGATAGATAGATAGATAGAATTATAGAAAGCTGATAGGCAGATAGAATTATAGACAGCTGATAGACAGATAGACACATAGATAGATAGATAGATAGATAGATAGATAGATAGATAGATAGATAGATAGATAATAGAAAGATAAATGATAGAATTATAGAAAGCTGATAGACAGAATTATAGATAGCTGATAGACAGACAGACAGACAGACAGACAGACAGACAGATAGATAGATAATAGGATTTTATTTAGCCAGAAAGAAGAAAAATTACATCTGTAGGAAAAATGGAACTGAAGAAACATAAAAAGAACACTAGTTGGATTCACACAACTATTCCACGTCTCCTATCACATGTGATTTGGGAAAATTAGGGGAACTAGAGGAAGGTGAGGACAAAAGAGAGTAATGGGCGTGTGTGGTCAGAGGGCAAGAAAATCATCCCACAGAACCCATCAGTTTGTACAATGAATGGGCACCAGTAACTCTCCAAAGGAGAGACACTTAAAACTTGGTTCTGTTAGAGCCTAGAGACCTTATGGATCACAAAAGATAATGAGACCAGATGATCCCATCATGAACTAGGAGTTAGCATCAGAATCACAAGAGTGAAAAAGGAAACAATATAAAATGAACTCAGACTGATGGAAAGAGCAAAGAGGAATTAATGCAAAGAGCCCAGGCTACTATGGAGCCTCACCATTCTGTTCCATTGCTTCACTCTTAGACTATGCCTATGGTCTTATGTGGTTTGGTAAGTTTTTAGAACACTATAATATACCAGTCTAGTTTATGCATGGTGTGGAGACCACACAGCACAAGTCTGAAGTCGATACACAGTAAGGAAATGTCTATAATGGGACAGAATTGTATGCAATATGTTTTATTGTATGATATATATGGGAAAGGCTGCTCTGAGTTATAGATTATGGATGGCTAAACTGGTCAGGAATTTGGAAAGGACAAAATTGATGGCAGACAGTATTTGAGTTCATCTCTGAGTATAGAGAATGCAGAAACTATTCTAACAACTGCCCACTAGAGGACATCCATAGCAAAGGGACCCTCAAATATATGTGAGGGTGAGGTGTATGGGGTAATTCAACCAGCCTAAAATGACACAGGTTCTCTGGGGAATGATGGCAGATAAGGGGCTTTGCCTGGGCCCCTGCTGTTGGCAAGTTCGTCACAGAGCTTACAGTGCTAGCCAGACTACAGTGGCGAAAGACCATGCTTCCATTGCCACTTTGTATCTGGGACCACTGATCAAGCACTGGGACAGTTGAGGGAAAGGTTGATTGACATCTTCAAAATGCAGCGTCCATATGAATTGTAAGCTAAGCTAACCTCTGCTCACGCTCAGTTGCTCACACTTTTAGGCCGAGAAGCAAAGAAAGGGAATCATTTTACTAAGTAGATGATGGATCTCAAGCATCAGAGTGGATTGGTTACTGCCATAGGAATAAGCAGTATGAAAAACAATGGTTAGAACACAGAAAAATCCACCAGAGTGCTTCTCAGCACCCCTTTCTGTACAATCCAGTGGATATTTATGGCAATGACTTGACCTCATGCTGGGGGATGGTCTTTCTGTACACTGGGAATATGTATTGTTCTTATTGGTTGATAAACAAAGCTGCTCTGGCCTATGGCAAGGCAGAATAGAGCTAGGCAGGAAATCCAAGCAGCGATATAGGAGAAGAAGGGTGGAGTCAGGAAGATGCCAGCCAGCCACTGAAGAATCAAGACATGTAGAAAATGAGATAACAAGCCACAAACCACATGACAAAGCACAAATGAGAGATGGGGAGTAATTTAAATGTAAGAACTAGCTAGTAATAAATCTGAGTCTTCAGCCAAGCATTTATAAGTAATATTAAGGCTCTGAGTGATTTTAAAAACAACTGTAGGACTGACCAGGCCAGACAAAAAAACCCTCATATTACAGCCACAGAACTTGGATTCTACATAATTCAGGATTAGTTATCCTCGCAAAGTAAAAATTCTATTAAGTTAAGATATTGGCAGAAAGTAAGTGAAACTGAGATGTATGGCGGAAGAAGGCTATTATGAACAGCAGCCCAAGCCTTGTGGTGCTCAAAGGCAGAGATCATTACAGGTTTTATCTATTTTTTTAGTATGTGTATGCCTGTTTCTGTGTGTGTGTGTGTGTGTGTATGTATGTATGTGTGCAGGTATATGCGTAAGAGGGCATGTAAATGTGTGTACATGGGTGTGGAGACAAGATACTGACACTGAGTGTGTTCCTCAATCCCTCTCCACCTTGTCTTTGGAGCCAAGGTCTCTCATTGGACCTGAAGGGTGCTGGCTCACCAATGAATTCCAAGGGATCCTCCTGTCTCTACCACCCCAGTGCAGGGATTACAAACATATGCTGTTGTTCCTGGCTTAAATACCACACACACACACCATACCACACATACACACATCACACACCACGGGTTCTAGAGATTGAGAGAACTTTCAGAGTAAGCACTTTCCCAACTGAGCCACCTCTCCAGATTTTCTTTTTCATGTAACTTAAAACAGCTCATTTCCTCGTTTTCTATTACAATTGAGACAAAGTACTCGGTGGCAGCTAATGACTGAAGTTTGAAAGGGAGTGTGACTAATTTGGTGTCTCTCCATGATCATCAAATTGCCGACGGGATTTTCTGAGTGCTCTCTTTGAAACAGTGAGGGACAGAGGGAATGACTCTACTGATTGTCCTTCGCTTACTTAGCCAGATCTGGCATCCACTCCTCTTCTCCAGTATGAAGCTGTCACTAGGAAAAATGAGTGGAAACCTAGAGTTGAGTTTGGCAGCTGAAGAGAGACTAACTTCATGAGACTGTGAGATCTGATGCTTTCCAGAGGTAAATAGCATCATAACTAAGCAAAATTGCAGGGTACCAATTGATGTGCACCAAATAGAAAAGTACTTGGTTTGAGAAAACCTTGCACATCTGGAACCAGATATGAAATACCAAGAGGAAGTTTGATTAAACAGAATGCGGAAGAAAATAACTGGGAAGGGAGGAGAATCAGCATGAATATGCCTTGGACTCGTTGCCTGTAAAATGGCCTCAGGCCGACAGGATCCCTTCACTATTTCTCTGCAGATGAAGGTGCTTGGTGTAGTTGTCATTTTCAGCCATGGCAAATCCCCTGCCTTCATTCTTTCAGTTCCAAGGAAATAATTGCTTTAGTTTCCAGGTTCCCACACCACTAAACACCTGCCCACACTCTGGCAATCAAATCTTGCCAAAACATCCTAATCTAAGTGGCTATTTATTTTTACGGAGACCTCATCTAACACAGTTGATAAGGAAGATAAAATATTGAACAGCCCACAACTGAGTTAGAAGATCTCTTGATAGAAGGACTGAGGGTAACTATTTTGATATAAAGTTGTTATGTGGCTGTGATTTGAAAATATGTCTACAAAGCCTGACAGTCTTCCATTCAAGAGGTGCAACTCAATTCAACCTTGAGTGTAGACAAAACTTAAGAGACTCTTCTGAGTAGAATAAAGGGGAAGTGAAAGCATGCAATCAATCCCTGAGACACACTGAAAAGGTGCTGAGCATCTCCTTGATGTCTTGGGTCACTTGATCCAGGGGAAGCCAGCTGCTGAGTTGTGAAGACCCTGGGGAAGCCATGAAGAAAGATATGTAGAAAGCAGATTAGCCACCAGCCACCAGCCGTGGGAGTCAGTCATCTAGGTAGGGGATTCAACCTCAGAGGACAGTAAAGATGACTGCTGCTCCTACAGAGAACCTGACCAAGCCAGAAGTAGCCCTCTAAGACACTTCAAACTCCTACATTACAGAAACGGTGATAATAAATATGGATTTGGTTTAAGCCAATAAACTTACAGTTATTTGTTATGTAACAATAGATATTGTCAGGTATACCTGGATACACTGAAGATAATCATTAGGAATGACTATGCTTATTATACACTAATTTCTATGATAAATGTTTCGTTTAATCTTCACTTGAACCTTATGAAGCAAGCACTATTATTAGCTTCACATTATAGATCAGGATCCCAGGGCATAGGAAGTTAAGTATCCTGCCAAGAGACACATATCCTGAGCGGTATTGCAAGGATGATAAGATGCATATTTTCCTATAGTTAATGCCTCTGAATCATAATAGCTCTTACCATCAAAGATGTCTCACAATGGCTGCCAGTCACACAGCAATTTGACAGGATTGTAATTGTGTGCACATTGTGTAGCCTTGGTTGTGGCGGATTCTTATTGTTATTGCTTCAATCATGTTGTAAGCATTGAGTTTAATTAATGCTTAAAATATTTGCAAAAGACTATACTATGACTTGACATTAAAATTTAGAGTTGGTGTGTGTGTGTGTGTGTGTGTGTGTGTGTGTGTGTGTGTGTGTGTGTGTGTGTGAAAAACTTGAGGCATATATCCATCACTGGAAGAATAGTAGCCATTCCATATTTTCTCACAAAACATCAAGTAAGTTCCTTATGATACACAAGAAAAGATGAACCCTTCAAATAGCTACTTCCATTGTTCAGATGAATAAAAAGATTAACTATCAGGTGCCATGAAAAGTGCTGTAATGTCCACATTTCCTTAAAAAAAAAGACAGGAAAAAATTCACAACAAGATGATTTTGGAATGACCATGTCTATGTCATGGAGAGCCATAATTAGGAGCTTCTTCCAAGATGAGCTGGTCGTCTTGTCTTCCTCCTTGGTGTTTTCACAGCAACGACTCACCTTATGACTGGGTATTTAGAGATGATCCTGTATAGTTGTGACGGAGGCATATGAACTCTGGGGTCGTGACTCCAGACCCTATGCTCTTGCTCACAATACAAAGCATCTGTCACATGACTTGGATTGCTGGGAACATATAGAACATTCTTCCTTAAAGTTGTTTGATGACTTGAAAGCCTACTATTCAGAATCATTTCTACCTCTGAAAAAGTTCGGGAGGCCAGGTGTTTAGTAATATGAGTATACTTTGCAGCGTCAAACAATATCTTAAAAATGGTTGAGATGCTAAATTGTATGTATATTTTCCATTGTTAAAATATAAATAAATATGTCTGAACCCTTCCAAAGCACAGCTCCACACTGAGTGGAGATGAAACTTAGATTCTCTTCTAATGTGTAGGGAAAAAAAAGAGGAGTGACAGGGTGTAATTTCTCTCTCACCTCTTCCAGCCCTCTCTCAGGAAAACAGATCTTTATTTAAATAAACTGCTAAATACTCCAAATAATAAATGATTCAACTCCTCAGAGAGTGACATATGAAATAGTCTGTGGGATGCTCCTCTGTGGGAAAATCCTGAGTAGAAATAATAACGATGATGATGTCAAGGTTGGCAGGTAAGAGAGTAGCCGTTGGCATGGCAGAATATCAGCGGCTCAAGTGCACACGTACAGGTAATGAGCCGCTGTAAGAGGAACAAGATGAAGAAAAGAGATAGGAAGGAAAGAAGCCTCCATATTCACTTCTCCTCATGCTCACCCTCCCTGATGAGGCTCTGTCCCCAGTTGGGACTGTGTTTTATCAACAGTACATGTAGCCCGCAGCAGCCCTTTCTTTCCTCAGATTCTCTATCTTTTTCTACCCTGAGGAGGAGGCTGGGGGAGGTAGAAGAACAGGCATGTTGAGCTGCTGGGTCTGGGTTCTCAGCACAGGCAGGGAAGGACAATGGAGGAACTGAGAACTCCAAATCATACTGTCAGAGTGAACTTACATTCATTGCTAAGAACATTGATGTTATTAGGCCAGACAGAGGGATGTCGATGTGAATCATTTTCAGTGGTATTCCATATTCATAATGGACTAAATATAGTAAGAAGAGTGGGACTAGCGGGCACAGCCCCTGATGGTCATAGCGGATGATTCCCATGATGAAATTAAACGCTAGCCCAGCTTTTGTGTTCCCAGAGGGGTACAGAAAGCCATCTCCCTAGCCTCTAACCCGAAGATGAAACCAACACATAGCTGTTCGATTTTTATCCTTTCTTCCCAGTAGCCAAATTCAAATACCATGTCAAAAGGCCAGGCGCTGGCTCTGGTATATGGAGATTTAGAGGATAGCGGTCCAGCCAGGAGCAGCTAATCTTTCCTACGGCAGTCTGTGCCTTTATCCCACATCAAAGCCTGAAGTCATGATTTTCTTTAAATAAGAAAGTTGGTGTTTTCATTATGTAAAACAAAATAAGAGACAGTTTCATCTAAATGAAATAAATAAGCCCTTTTTTATCCTATGATAGCACCAGTGGTGGAGGGGGTAGAAAGGAAATGGGACCATTGATCCATTTCTAAAATGCAAAACCAGGAACTCAGCTGATTATAACTCAGAAGCTTAAAGTCCTAGATTATAATTGCGATAGAATAAATCTAATGTTGACTATTTGTATATATGCCATTGAGCATTTAGTTGCAAATAAAGACAAAATAAAATGCTTTGCTTTTAATTTTTAAAACTTCTGATAAAAAATAATACATATTCATACTAAGCTACCAGAAAAAAAATTATGTGCAACCCACTGGCTCATGATAACCATTGTAGCAATTAAGTCTTTCAATCATGTTCTGATTGGCATATACATGTAGGTAATACTGCCTTAAGGCAATTGAGTTTAAGATTCTTCTGTATAAATAATTTGATTCATGCATGTATCATTTCAATATTTACCTGGAAGTCATCCAGAAGTATTTGCTCAGCACTTAAAAACTCATTAGTAAAATCTGTGGGAGTAGAATTGGTATCATGCCTCTTGATTTTGGAAATACCTTGGCAACGGGGAAAGAAATGGTATTCAAGACCTATGTTCTGGTTTGCCCTCTAGAAGCACCATACTTTCCAGAGCGCCTGTGTGCATGATTTTGGGACACAGCTGCTAAGATAAGACCTTGCATAAGAGCTGGGAAGTGGAGGTGAAAGATTACTCTCTGAAGCTTTTAACAGGTTGGCACACTGAGGAACAGGAGACGAAGGTACCTCTCATGTTCTCACTTGTCCTTACTCCCTACTCCGTGTCTACTTCTTCTACCTGTCTTCTGGCCAACCACAGATCAGTCTACTCCCAGCGGAGACTCATAGGTGTGGATACATGGGTACAGTAGCTTTTCCATCCTCTTCTATATGTTTTCCAATATTTTGAATTTTAATTACCTACTGTGGTGGTTTAAAAGAAAATGGTCCCCATACAAAGGTATGTTGGAGTAGGAGGGGCCTTGTTACAGGAAGAGTGTCACTGTGGAGGTGGGTTTTGAGGTCTCATATATAATCAAAATACCACCCAGTATCTCAGCTCATTTCCTATTGACTGCAAGATGTAGAACTCTCAGCTCCATGTCTGCCTGCATGCCTTCGGGTCCCACCATGATGATAAGGGACTGAGCCTCTGAACTGTAGGCAAGCCACACAATTAAATAGTTTCCTTTATAACAGGTGCTGTGCTCATGGTGTCTCTCCACAGCAATAGAAACCCTAAGGCACCTCCATTTGGCATTTATGTCCCCTGCAATGTTTTAAACTGTTCACTAGACACCAGAGACTTTTTCCCTAATTGCCTGCCTTCCCACACCATATTTTTCTTTGCAATGTCATTTGTATGGTAAATGCTTTGTCCCTTTAAATTCTGCATCTCTTCGCTTCTCTGACTAAACTCTTAATGGCACAGTTATTTGTTGGCAAAACGGTTCGAGTTAAGCAAAATCTAAGGAGAATCTCTAGACTGGGTCTATTTTGAGTACCAAGTGGAAGGCATGGGTGAGATAACGCAGTCCCTGTGATGGCTGCAGCAGCATAGCTGTTTTCAGCATCTTAGGAAGCCACCAGGACTCAAAGGACCATGGAAGGAAAGACCGAGACTGACTGGTCACTGCTAGCACAGACCATTTAGAGGAAGCAACGAAAGCCAACTGTGTAACTTGTTGATTACAGCTAGTGGAGAGATGGGGACAGAAGGGAGAAATAAAATAAGGAGTCAAAATGTCACATTTCCAGCTCTAAAAACATGCCTATAAAACAACCATGGCTAGCATAAAGATAATTTATGATCTTTCAGCTTCCAAGTGAGGTCTCTAAATAGAAAACTTCCCATGTTTAATCATGTGGGTCACTGAATTATGAAGCAAGTTGAATTTGCAAGCTTACAGAAACTCTTTGTGTCAAATTTAGGGCATTAGCTGGTAAGGAATAGAATGTCAGGATTTAAGGTGAGGATACATGGGGAAACTCAGATGAAGCTAGGACACTGAACTGTGCCAAGAGCCATCTGTTACCAAGTGCTTGCCTCCCTCCCGTGAGGAGATGAGCCTTCCTTTCTTTAAAGAACTTATAAAGGTGGCTCCATGTTGCTGGGAGATTCTGATCATCCTCAAAACCTTTCCCTACACTTTCTCATTACATTTAGTACACTAAATCCCAGCATGCTTCAAGGAAGATATTAAGAACTATAGCCCATGAGACAGATCACAAACACACACACACACACACACACACACACACACACACAC